>NW_005842499.1:570238-621853 GCF_000455745.1 Alligator sinensis | reverse complement strand
AGCCTCTGCAAGAGAAGGTTGAGAGGCGACCTTGTGGCTGCCTATAAGTTCATCACGGGGGCACAGAAGGGAATTGGTGAGGTTTTATTCACCAAGGTGCCCCCGGGGGTTACAAGAAATAATGGCCACAAGCTAGCAGAGAGCAGATTTAGACTGGACATTAGGAAGAACTTCTTCACAGTTAGAGTAGCCAAGGTCTGGAACGGGCTCCCAAGGAAGGTGGTGCTCTCCCCTACCCTGGGGGTCTTCAAGAGGAGGTTAGATAGGCATCTAGCTGGGGTCATCTGAACCCAGCACACTTTCCTGCCTTGCCTATGCAGGGGGTTGGACTCGATGATCTATTGAGGTCCCTTCCGACCCTAGCATCTATGAATCTATGAATCTATGAATCGCTCAAAGTCGATTTGCTTTCCTGAGGGAGGCCAGCATGTTGCCATAGATCCACCTAATGCAAACCAGCACCCAAACACAGCCTGAAAGTCACTGAAAGCTTTTATTTTGAGCCACACAACAGAGGTGTAATTAACAGTTGCAGCTGTAGGTTTTCACTGCCGCACCTCTAGGCACCATTTGACAGAGCACCTATATATAAATACCACTGCAGGTAAGGCACATCAGGAATGGGAAAAATCCCCCCCAGCAACCCCTCCCCACCACACTCCCTCCCTCCCTCCTCTCCCAGAGAACCAGAGAAGACTTATCCCTCTGGGCCAGATGTTTGGGTTCCCAGCTCTCTTACCTTCCACAGAAGGGAGATTGAACCCAGGCATTCAGGTTTGCCCAGCTGGGAGGCAAAATGCAGCCATTCCACAGCATGTTCAGTGCCAGGCTGTGAGCAACTGAATGGCTTCTGGCCCCTGGCAGGAGACTCGCCGTAGGTCCCTTGGTGTCTCCTTTGTCTGCAGACTCCATATTTGTGTATGGGAGGCCCAGTCATGGACCTTGAAATGCTGGATCCAGGCTTGTTGCCCAGGCACCTGCAGAGCTCTGGAGACCCATGTATAAACAGTGCCAATGAAATGAGGACCAAATGGGACCCTCAATGTGGGGGTTGGCAACTGCTAGCACCCACACTATTGCAGCACCTGAAAAAAGTTGTCTGGGTCCAGGAATGTGCTGCAAAGGTTTAAGAATAAGGTCTATAAATGGACACCCACTGTCTGAGGGAGGCTGCCCATGGCGCTATGGCACAGAGCAAGGGACAGTGCCAGGATAAGAAGTTTTTGCATAGGGTTAAAGACTGATTGGGATCCAGCTATAACACTCCTAAGTAGCATCTGCACCACCTCCCATGGAGATACTGTAGCTCTCCCAGGCCACAGTGATAGGGCAGGCTGCTGCCCACCCGCTCCAGCACTGAGAGTCCCACTCCAGCGCTCTTTCCCCGGGGGGATTTCCCTGGGGTGACAGGAACAGGGGTCCCATGGAGGCCAGCCCTGGATGGCAGCCAAGGGGGAATGCTGCACACCACACATTGAGAGATGCTGGAGGACAGGGGTGCCTCAGAACAGGAGATATAGTGCACGGGAGCTTATGACTCGTGGTCCATAGACCAGGTAGTGGTTCTGGAGTGGCCCACTCCAGGAAGCAGCAGTGTGGGAAGGGACAGAGACCAGGCTGCCTGAGACCCAATGCTAGGACTGGCAGTAACTCAGCCCACCTTCCAGGGCTAACTTGCTACCCCCAGCCCCTGGCAGTCACTGACACATGGGGCCCCATAGAGGTTCCAGGCCAGTACCAGGAGGGTGTGGGAGAGCTCAGAATGGGGTTGAGGAGTGAGGCCCAACAGTTTTCCAGGCCACTCCGGGCCTGGGTCCTGCTGTGGAGGAATGGCACAGCCTCTGCGAGGATAGGCAGCCCCATGGGCTCAGGTCCAAGTTCCAGAGTGGGCAATGTCTCACAGTTTTTCTTTATTATGTACACAAAAAGTTTGGCAGCTGCAACATTTAATGAAACCAAGGAACAGAAGTTCCATGCAGAGCATTCCTCCTTCCACCCCAAGGTTTTGTGATTGTTAAGTTGAGCCCCCATGACTTTCCACCCACCTTCCCTCCTCAAGATCATAACTGCCCGGCACAGCCAGGGTCTTTCCCCATGCTCTCTGTGTTAACCAAGAAGAAGGCTCCAAGTTATGGAGAGAGCAATGTTCCACAGTTTTTGTTTAATAAACACATTTAACGTTTAGCAGCTTCAACATTTGATTAAAATGAGGCAAGTCTCTTCTTTGGGCCACATTCCCTTGCAGGACTGGTATGTGCCTCTGCGGCCAGGGGTTCGGGAGGGAGAGAGGAAGGGGGATGATGTCCAGCCAACCTGGGTTGTGGACAGTGGTTTCTGACCCAAGACCACAGAAGCCTAGGGCTGAAGACCCATGGCCCGGTGCCAGGGCAGGGGCACTCAAATCTCTTTGGTCATACGCGTTTGAGAAGAGCTCCTGCTCCACACAAGTAAGGAGCTACTCAGCCAGGGCTTCACAGTTCCGGACAGCCTGCTGTTGTATGGTGCCAGGGCTACCAACATCAGTGGGCGGCAGGGGGGTGGAAATACAGGCACCCAGGATACACACACACGTGTGCATGCACAACCAGAACCCAGGCATCTCAGGGACACACACACACAGAACCAGGTGTCCTGGACATGCATGTGTACACACACACATACTTGGCGAAGGGTTCACTGGGTGGCCATTCATGGGACATCTGGCTGGTGACTCATGGCCATGAGGGTGCATGCCATAAAGGCACTGCCACACCAGGTAGCTGTGATGTCTCTGCCAGCCAACCAGGGGTGGTTCTGCCTTTTGGCTCTGCTCAGGAGTCTTTGGCAGCCTGGGGAGCCCACGGGACATGCTGGGTGGCATGTGAAAGCCCCACTACCTGCTGGGCTTGGACTGTGCAGGCAGGCTCTGAGTCCCACCCCCCAAGGTTAACATGTGTTCTTCTTGCTCTGGCCTTAACCTTGGGTGTTAGAGTAAAGCTTAAAAGTTAGAGCACTTCTGCCTGGGGCTTCTTGAACACCTGTACTTAGCTTTGAATAACTTCCCAGCCTGGCACATAGGAGACAGTGCCTGCCTGTGACCTGTCTCCTATAGAAGGCATGATTTAAATGTAAGTATAGAGCAATGACTCGGCTCATGATGAGATGTTGCACAGAGAACAATCCCCAGACACAGTTCACATGTAGATGACACACACAGAGGGCCTGAAGAATAAGCCTGTTAGTGTTTATTCATATGGTGTAAACTCCACACATCCTTCAATGTGACAAACAGAGGAATCCAAATTAATGGAAAACAAGCCTGCTGAAGAATATTGCTGAGCTGTTTGATGCATAAACACTTATATACTTTATAGCTTCCTTACACTTTTTTTGCATTGTTTACAGGAGCATACTGCCATGTAATCCTAGCCACGCAAGACTATGCCTTCTTTCTCAGTGTCTATAGTTAATTTTTGTGTAACAGCCAAATACGGCTGTCTGACTTGCTGCATGCATGGCAGCAACACACCAGTGCATCAGGCTGGTTAAACTCTGTTTCTCAAAGGACACTTGAGTGCTCTGGGCAGCAGCAGCAGGTGAGGAGAGCAGCAGCTTCTGAGCCACCAATGGAAGTAGCAGTAACATCCTGTCCCCACACCTCCCCAGTGTCAGTGCCTAGGTCTGCCCCACCTTCATTATGCTATTGCTGTTACTTATACAACTAGTGCAATTTTTCTTTTCTGTGCTGTATCTTTGCTTTTCCTTTGTAACTTTGCCAAGAGCTTTTCAGTAATATGCAATTCATTTTTATTTTCTTATTTTCTCTACTGCATATTCACCTTGTATGTACTATAGAATTAATGTTTTGGGCAAAATTCTTTTCTCAGTTACACACTTTTACACCTGGAGTAGTAACAGTATTAGTAGCATTATATTAGCACCTGTGAGATTTGCACTGATATAAATGAGAGAACTATTTGTCCTAGTAGGATAAATTTGCGCTGTTAAATCTTGTAACTCCCTTTACATCACCTAGATTGCATTATATGTAAAAACAAGCTTAATTTGGCCCTGTACAAACCTTCACTGAAAGAATGTTAAGGATGTTGTGTTAAATGCTTTTAAGTTAGGAAATATAAAAGCCAAGCCTGCCTTTGCAATCTGTACTCTGCCCTCTGCCCTCTTGTGTGCATGCATTAGACACAGTCTTCAAGTGTATGGATGCATGCTTTATCACACATGATACAACCAAAATCATATCTATTTCTCTATGACCTTAGAGAGACATATAAGATTTCAATGTACTGAGCACTGTTCTATTTATGCCACACAGAGTCCTCAGAATTCTCTTATTTGATTGATAAGGATGATATATACTGTCATTAGACAGGATGCTACAGATGAAGTATAGCAGCCAGAGTTATAGTGAAAAAAAATCTGTAGATACATTCTAAGTTTCAGAGTTTAATTACACCAATGACACTCTAATCAGTGAAGTTTCATTAATACAGCTTGTTGAAAAGATTCCAGCCTAGAGCTCTCAGAAATATTTGCAGGAGAATCTTGAATGGAGAAAAAAAGATCTAGCTCCACTTTTCCTAAATCACTGGACTGAAAACTCTTGGGTCTGACAGAGGAGAAGAGACTGTTGACCAGCTGTCTCTTACTCCAATTTTTGTATGGAAGACAAATAAGGCAAAAAGAAAATAAATCTCCTTTCCATACTGAGCTTTCAAAGAATGGGCAGAAGGATTTTTCTCTTTGCTATTATGAGAACCCAGCTCCACATTGTTGGGATAAGGTGTGTAGCTGTGACATCATTTTAAATGTCCTACTGACCAATCAAAGTGCAATCTGGACAATGGCAGTGCCCAGCCAGAATTCTGTCCTGTGCTTATTCTGACACAGGGCTAAAACATGCTCATCTTACTCACCTTCATTGAAGGCGCTTCATTGAAAATAATAGGCCATCTCTCTGAACAAAGTGGAGTGGACTTGGCTCCATGATATTATGGTAAGCTCTTGAATTGTATTTTCTCTCTACACAGTAATGTCTGGTGAGCAGGTGCTGTTCCCAGCCTGCTCTCAGTATGGAGTGTCTATCCTCTCTTTGTAGTATCAAGCCTCATCCCTTTCCTGCAGTTTGGCTTTATTAACATAGAAATTAACAATAACACACCATAAAGTTCAGCTGGAACCTTCTCCCCAGCCTTTGCTGCTCCTGGTGTCCTTCTCTCAGGACTACTTAGCCCTTACCCTAGATCCTCTCTAGAGAGTCACTCCCACTTCCTTTGTATCTGGGTAATAAGCCACCTGCCTCAATGGATCAGCAAAGCTCAGTTTACTTTTTTCTAGTAGAATCAACACCTGCTATCAGGATGAGGTATTTCATACAAACATTCTTTAGCCTGTCTCATAATTTTTTTAGTCTTATTTTTCTATTTCAAAATAGAAAAGAAAATATCCTGATGCAGGGAATTACCTGGATGACATAGAAGATGCCTACCCCTTGCTTTCTAATCTGGGGATTTATTTGGGTCAAACTCCAGGTGCCCACTTTGATTATTATAGCTAATGTAATTAAAAGAGAAATACAAAACTATCAGTGTAAACACAAATCTCCAGAGGTCTCTGTTGCAATACTTATGCAAATGAAAGTCAAGAGAGGTTTTATAGACTTTTCAAAATATTTTTTTTATTTGTTTTTCAACAATACTTTTCTTGGTCATGTTTATTTCTGTGTATAAAATACAGGCAACATTTTCCAAAATCAGGTATTACAGTCCAATGTCTAAACAAGCAATGTAATTTTAAGATCATTCAGCACTTTCAGAAGCCAGGTGTATGAGTAGAAGGTGAGAATGTTTAGCATCTCTGAAAATCAGACTACTTAGGGCCCAATTATGGAAACAGAGGCCTAGCATTAAAGACCAAGTTTTAAAATATCAGCATAAATGACCTCTCCCTCTAAGTACCAGATATTTCAAATAGAAAAGCTAGTATAAATTCTAATACAATTGGTGTAGATTCTCAAGGTCTGATCCTGTCAGTGTGTAGTCAGATGAATAATTCCACTAAAGTCAGTAGAACAATATCCAACTCTTGATCACTAATGTGAGAAAAAAATGCCAGATCTGGCCCTACCATGTCCCAGTTCTTCCAGGGTCATTCCAGTTCCTGGGTTCTTCCAGTAACCTTGAATTCCACCAATCTCAAATTCCTAATTGCTCAGGCATAGTTTATGCTATAAAAAGCAAAGGGAACTCTTAGAAATATGTCTGAAGCAAGCAATGACAGTGATTATATTCTACCCATCCACCCTTAAGTACAAAAGAGAGGAAATGAATAGGAAGCTGGTCAAAATGGCCACAAATTGGCTAGAGTCAGAGGAGGCAATGAAGCACTAGCTAAAGGAGGTATGATCAATGATAAAGATACTTACAGGATCAATTCCTTGCTCTGCCTCAGACTCCCTGTGTGACCTTAGGCAAGTCATCTAGCCTCTCTATACCACCATTTCTCAATTGTGAAATGAGCTAATAGCACTGCCCCCATTGCACAAGGTGGTTGTGTGGGTAAGTGTGGCTGAGACTGTGAAATGCTCGTATTCTATAATGATGAAGGATACAGTAGTACAGGGATGGATAGAGTTGATGCTTTACTGATGCCAAGGAAGCCATTCTTCATAAATGCTGTGCAGGGAGCAGAGCTGGGTAGGGTGGGAGCAGAGCCAGGAGAGAAATGTGTTCTGTATGTTATCATTCCCAGTAAACCCACAAGGTCATACATACATACCCTGTAGAATCTTGATCTGTGCTGCCCAGGTCACTCAAAGGGGCTTGATGATGTGGAACCAGGTAGGAAATTGGAAAAGGCAGTGCTCTAGATCGGTGGTGTTCAACCCATTGCATGAATGCCACAAGTGGTGTGGGCAGCCAGTGTTTGGTATACAAGCCCCAGATGCCAAATTAAAGGGAGCATCAGCAATGAGAGTAAGGACAGCATTCAGGAAGAGGGCAGGAGTCAGGGATCAGTGTTAGCTCAAGGGAGTTTGAAGTTTGAAGCATGCATTAGCCCCACAGGAATGGGAACAGGTACTATTGAATTCAGTGTTGCCATGTCCTGGTTGTGACCAGATTCAGTGGCACAGGGCAAGAGCTGAGTGATTATCAGTGGCACTATCTCCTACTTTGGACTTAATTTGTCATACGCTTGCCACAAATATTGGCCACCACCACTGTAGATGAGTATAACCTCATGTATGTGATTGTCCTTACTACAAATGGGTCAGCACCTATAGACACCACAGTTCTCCACACATCTCAGAACATTAGGATAAGTGAACTATTCCCTCACCATTCCTTGGTGCATCTAAGAAGCAATGGAAGGCCATGATCTCTGACTAGTCCACTGAGGGACAAACTTAGCCACTTCAGATATAGGGTCCCCAGGTGCTACCAGGGCTCTCTGACTGCTTTTAGTGTAAAGGAGTGAAAATCTGCTTGAAGAAGGGCTATGGCCCTGGACTTAGAGCAGAAAATTTCCTCTCATCTTTTGCTTGTATTTTTTAGCGGTAAATAATAAACTTTTCGCCCCAGATAGCACTCCTCAAATTAGAAAAATGTATCTAATCCCCATGAGAGAAAGCAAAGGTTACTATCCTAGTAAGGAAGGCCAAGAACTTAAATGGTTATATTACCAGGGCACACTGGCTTTGTACATTTTACAGCTGCTACAGTTTGTCTCAGTAACATACTGCCTGGCCTAATTGCTGCTTTCCAAGGTCTGCTTCCAATTTGCAAACACTCTTATTAGTCCATGGTACATTATAATTTACCTGAGCACCCAAATTCTGAACACTTCATTTGGGAGAGGTGGGCTAAAGCAAGTGGAGAAGTTATATGTGAACAGAGAATGTGGTTTCTTGATATTTTCTTGGATCTAAATCTGAACAATGAAGCAGTAATAGGATAACAAAGAGATCCATATTTACTACCAGTGAGTAATTCTTACCTAAGCAAAATCTCCTTTGAGGTAACCAGAACTTTCACTTAGAGACTGAGTGAAGACTGAAACCTTATAAAATCAGACTAGAAATAATGCTAATAAACTATCAATAATATTTATATTATAAACATGTGTTATCCTTAGTCTCTGATTACTGCAGAAAGGAAACCACGGGAAGTTTTCTTTGCTGGAGAACCGTGTAGTATTTTCCACGGGAAATATATTTAAATAAAAGCTTTTAAAATATGGCATCCTCAGGGTTTTAGCTTTAAATAAGCATTTCAGTCATAATAAAAAACCCTCTAATGTCTCCTGCAGCTTTGATTTTGAACACGTCACATTCTTCATTAAAGCAATCACTGTTAAAACAGAGGGACATAAAGCAACATAGGATTTATTCCTTCATTAAACTGATGATCCGTATATGAAGCCAATTAACATTATGAGTCTGGTGAACATCAAGTGTAAAGAGGTTA
This sequence comes from Alligator sinensis, assembly GCF_000455745.1. Taxonomy (NCBI): domain Eukaryota; kingdom Metazoa; phylum Chordata; order Crocodylia; family Alligatoridae; genus Alligator; species Alligator sinensis. Next base: position 613,391 of record NW_005842499.1, on the reverse strand, counting down.
CAGAAAATTAAAAGCAGTCACCTTGGTCTTTAGATAAAGAAAGAACACTTTTACATTATAAATTATAAGAGTGTCCAAGCGGGACAAATCGGCAAATTTGGTTAATTGGAAAATACATTTTACTGCACATGAATTAAGGTAAAATAACCTTTTAGCTGCTAGCTCTTTTTGTGCTCAGGTACTGAGTAGCATTCAGAAAGCAAGTGTTTGTGGCAGCCAGAGACAAGGACTCGCTTCCAACTTTGATCACTCCGACTTGCTGGAGTTCTGCAAACAAGCAGCGAGACTTCAAGCTCTCGGGGGAAATGTTTTTGTCCCAGGTGGTTTTGTTCAGTCGGTTCAATCAGCCTCGAGGTGTTATTGTAAAGATCAAGTCTATCACGGGGCAACTTGAGACGACAATGCTGAGTGTGCCCGTGCCTATGGGGATGCCCAGGACATTGCCTTAAGAACCGCACACAAGCTACACAAGAAAAGGCAGCCCACGACTGCGCGACTGAAAGAAAGCAGTTTGGCTAAAACAGGCAAACACGAAGGCACGAGTCTCCGCGCCGGTTCGCACGTGTGTGCGTGCAGCTCAGTGACTTCCCTAACAAGGAGAAGCGCTGCGGGGTTTCAGCTCAGCCAGGCAGGTAGCTTCATTCCTAGCGATTTGCAGCTGAACGATGGCCTTTGATGTCGGTGGACTGTGGCCAGCCCCGAAATTGGAGTGGCCATACGCTCCCCTACTGCGAAGCAACTTCCTGCCTATACTCCGCGCACCAGCTGCGGACGGAAACGTCCAGTCTGTGATGCCAAGTTACTGAGACCTACAGAAAAACCTTCGCAAGGGCTCTCCCGGACAGGCAGTGAGAGCATGTGAACAGGGAGAAGGCAGGGGTGGGGTGGGGGCGCGGGGCAGCAGAGCAGAGGCACTGTCCCAGGTGCTGAATAAATCGTTCCAATTACGTCTACTTTATGACTTTGACCACTGGAGAAAAAGACTCCAATCGGATAACTTTTAATTAAGCCAACTCTACCTTTTGTGCATTAAAATTAAACAGGCACCGAACAGGCCAGGGCCGGGGGGAGGGGGGGAGGAGAGTTATATATTGCTTCGTTATCTCCTTGTTTTGCAGCTGCTGCTGCTGCTTGGAGAAAATTCAGGCTCTCCCGGTCAGGCAAGGGGGACCGTAGTGAGAGATCCTTCGGTTCCTATTGTAAAAGGAAAGACAACTTGGAGCACTTACCCTTGCTCCATTTGAGCCTCTCTCGCCTCCTGGAATACGCTGAACTTGCAGACTTAAACTGCTGGGGAAAGTGAGTCTTGGAGCCAAAAGAACAGAGCATCCCTTGACAAGAGCAAGGCCTGAGAGCGCCATAATGAAGTTATTATTATTTTATTAGGGGATCTTTTGACAAAACACACTCTCTCTCTCTCTCTCTCTCTCCCACGTCAGAGAGAAAGGAAAAAACACATCTGTCTCCTTGCAAAGGGACTTAGAGTGCTAGCTTTGCTGTTGGATTTTAGAACCGTGGATATAGGAGCCGATTCAGATTTTACCTCTGGGTTTTGTTGTCCTCTCCTTTCCTCTTCCTTTTCCTTCTATTTTGAGGGCTAACCGGACCAGATCCTGCGCTGCTATTTTGAGAAGGCCTGAGCGAGAACACTGCAGGAGTTGCTCTCTCATGGTCCCGTAAAGCCAGCTCAAATTCATAGTTCAATTTCCTGTAGATTTGCCTGGATGGTAAGTCAATAACAGTATCTGTTGTCACAGAGTGAGCCCCTGAAAGCTTTAGATAACACAAGTACTGAAGGCTTTTGAATATATCGTGATTGAGATAAGTAGGTAGGTAGGTAGGTGTTTTCAGCTCTTTGGGTCCCACGTCCAGTTAATTTCAGTCCTGCTTTACACGTACCAGTTTACAAGTCTGAAACAGACTCTGAGTGTGGGTGTGCATTAGAGAAATGTCCAAATCTATGCGTAGTTTGAAACACAGATATGTCAGACACGTTTTCAAAGGCGTATTACTGCTTATTTAATGAGATCATATTTGTGAAATAATTACTTAAAGACATCTTTTAAAACTTCTCTCTATTTCTGCATCTACACCATTTGTTCCCATCTCCTTTGCTTTGTTTTAAACATGCGCCTTTCAGCTCCCACCATGTCTCAGGATGCCTGTGTAGGTTTGCTCTCCCTTACTGTTGTTCCTGCACAGAACATTACAATGTTTATAAAATATTAAATTTGTGTAGTCTGCCCGAGAAGCAATTGTTCCAAAATAAAATCAGCAGTCTAGACGAAACATAGACACCAGAACTTATCAACAGTTGTCTGACTTACATCTTCTGATGCATCTTGAGTGGGTCATAATACCAACTTTATTTTCAGTGGTGCATAAATTAATTACACGCATTTAATAACCAAAATATCATTATATTCCCCCTTTAATATCATAAAGGCTTTACGCCAGGGAAGCACTTAATGTGCAGGGGGCCATAACAGGCTATTATCCTTGTGTAATGCTATTACAGAACCAATTATGCGCCATTATACTTGCTTTTTTTGCAGTTTATGTGATTTGATCCAATCCCGCGTCCCTGACTTGAAAATTTCATCTGGGTACTTTAAAGTCTAATTTTCACCCGGGCTGAGGGAAGGGCCATCTCTCTCCGCTGAGCCTATGTCTCGGATGCATTTTAAAAGTAATTGCAAAGGGTCCCGCCGCATATCATTTGCAGACGGGAAGCGAGCATAAATCCAGGGACCCCTTGCTGTGAACAAAATCAAACTTTGCTTTGGTACGATCGCTTGGAAAGACAAGACGCGTGCAAAGCGGCCCCCCAAAAACCCATCCAGCGGGCAATTAACAGGCGCTTTGTCAGACTCTACATCCACGAGAAGATGCTGTGGGATCGTGCCAGGCAAAAGCACTAACCCTCCCCCCCGCTAGCACCACTCCCATCAATAAGGTGGCAACCCAAAGGGGACGCGCGCGGGGTCTGGGGAGCGCTGTGGAACAGAAATGCTTATAAAATAATGGGATTTTTTTGTTCACATTCCTGATGTTTGCTGAGAAATGACGTTTTTTTTCTCTCCTCCACACACCACGTGGGCCATTTGTAGGGCCCAATAGACCTATCCAAGTTACTCACTGTAGACAGCGCTGGAAATAATCAGATTAAGGCCAATTATGCGTGAGATTATAAAGGCAAGTGCTGAGAGGCAGAGCATGCTGTAGACAGATATAAAGACATCTGGCCACTTCCAGAACTCCACAGAGCCCTTCTGTCTCTGCAGCCAAGAGCTCGCAGCATCTTATTCCAGTCCAAAACCCCACAAATCGTACTGGGGATTTTTACTTCTCTTCGTTTTAGGTATGGAATTATTACTATTATTATCATCATCATCATCATCATCATCACCATCATCATTATCATTATTCTAATTATTATCTTTATTGCCGTCGTCGTTGTTACCGTAGTTATTGTTATTATTCATGTTCTGGATGTTTGATGTTGCTGTACATACATTTTAAGTTGTTTACTTAAAAGGAAACTATCCAAATTGAACCCAGCCTTCAGTGTATTGAACCATTTGAAAATGAACACTGAAATTTTTTTTAGATCAATGAAATCTTTTGCTGACATTTACTTTAGTCTGACTAGTTTAGACAAGGAAATAACTTGTAACAAATTAGTCTATTCGTAGCCCTAGGTATTTCTTGTTTATGGAACTGGTTGATGTGGGAGTGAATATATGCGATAGATAGATAGATAGATAGATAGATAGATAGATAGGCTGTCGGTCTGTCCGACCATATCAAAACATTAAAAAAAAAAACTTTAGTTGATCCTGGATACCAACAATGGACCTTTGTACTTTCAGCTCTCCAGACCAGCATGCACAGTATTACAGACTTCTTTTTGGATCTACTGTATTTTGAATTAGGATCTGGCATGATCCAGGTTTTCATAGCTGCTTCATTGAATTGCCTGCCCGTTATTAATGATTTGCCTGTCTTCAGGGTGTCGGATGAGACGTCGCTGCTGGGCTTTGTAGTGGTTCAGTGGAAGTGGCTGGGGGGGAGTTGGATGTTTCGGTCAGGATCCCTCCCTGTGTCTCTCCGGGAAGGCTGACTGGTTCGCGGTTTGCTCCGCAGCTCTGGACGGCAGCGGTGACTCTGGGCGATGTTCTATTTCCACTGCCCCCCGCAGCTAGAGGGTGAGTGTTGTCGCACAAATACGTGTAAGTACAAGAGCCTAACTTTGGGTTGGGGAGCCGGGGATTGGTGCCTGGCCCGTTCAATGGGCTGACACTCCTCGGAGCCTCGCCAGTCCTGCTGTTTCTTTCTTGTTTGTTAATTTTTTAAATCGGAAACCAACAGAAACAGTTTATCCTTTCTTTGTGTTTTTCTTTCCAAAGAGGAAACGTAACATTGTTTCTTGGTGCTTCCTCCTGTCACAGGATGGCGGGAGAGAAGGAAGGGCAGGGGTTAGCTCCTCTCTCTCTGTGTCTCTCTCTTTAATTTGATTTGCGTTGGAAGTGCCTTGGTTGTGTTTTTTCCCAGTGACATTTTGCCACCTGCCTCCCCTCTGTGGATAGAGAGCCCACAGATCAGCCCCAGGCTAGGCAGGAAATGCTTTCTTTCCCTCCCAGCACAGATGTTGGTGTCATGGCTATAATCGGGACACTTTCAGGCCGCGGCCACGCCTCCCCCCTCCAGCAAGGGGCTGCATAAATCTTTAATGCTGTTTTACAAACATTCTGCGGCATGATTAGAAAGGAGAGGGCGTGGGGGGGGCACTTATTTTCTTTTTTATAGCCATTGCCTTTCCACTGTAAATCCACCTGGATTTACTCATTCAGCGCTGCCGGGGCTAAGAGGTCTGATCAGGGCTTGCGGAGGGGCACTGGACTCATTTAAAGTGAATTTCAAGACGCGAAAACCCGAGCGGGGTTTACTTTCTTTGTGCTGCGTGTGTACGTGTTCACTGCGGTTAAATAACAAGTGCAGAAGTCCCCGAACAGCTGCCACATTTCCACCCAGCGCAGGGGATTCATTTCCTTACAACTAGTTAGAGACCCGGCCTCCACTAGATGTCCGATGGTAGCGGACAGGCCAGGCCTCCTCTCGGCGCCTCGGCTGGGACCGCCCGTGCCTCTGGCTGAGCCCGGCTTTGTACCCGAACCGTGACATGCACTTCAATGGCAGGGCGTTTTCCAGACCTCCAGTTCCTGTTCGTGCGCTTTCTTCTTCACGAGCAAACGCGCTGCACTCACCCATCGCCTTTCAAAAACGCAGTGATCACAAAGAGAGATGTGCCCGCAGTCCACCCGGCAAGCGCCTTGCTTGAAAGCGCCGCTTACCTGCTGGAAGTTGTTTTCACTGCGGATCAAGAAGCCAAAGGTTTGACACCGGGGCTCGTGCGGAGCCTCAGGGCCCTGCGTTGAAAGCTGCTCCAGCCTTTCCATTGCAGACCTCAGAGCCCCACGCACTCGCCCTGACCTAGCTGGCAGGAAGCGTGAGACGGGCAGCAATAGTTCTCCAAAGTTGGGAAGGCTGCTCCAGGGCCCGGCACCCGAGCAGGCGGGTTGCAAAAAATAAGAATGATCATCGATTACTGAGTAACTCCGGAGGGCAGGGCGAGGAGCAACGGGGCTGAGGTCTGGAAGGAGGAAATCCATACGCATCTCGGGCCCGCAAAGTAAAAAAAAAAAAAAAGAAAGAAAAAAGAAAAACTTCCCTCAATAGCTATTAGAAACAGACACTCTGTTCAGTAGGGATCTGACATGACGCCCCAGTTTATTAATCCGATCCGCTGGGTTTTTATTTTATGTTCCCAGCAGAGTCTCTCTCAGGGCATCCCCAGAGGGTCACTACCCACTTTCTGCAAATATATAAAGACGCACTTATTCTTATTTTCAGAATAAAGCCACATGCCTGCCCCCGCTGCCAAAAATAAATAAATAAACAAATAAACAAATAAATCTGCATGCCCATGACAATTGCCCAGGGCGATTACAGCTCCTTAGCAATTAATACTTGTGCCACATCATACAGAGCAGGGAGCCCCGAGTGCGCGTCAAATCCGGGTATGCAACCTACAGGAAACCGCGTGTGCTTTATCGTGCCCCACGCCCGGGCACTCAGCTCGAGTATTTTCAAAGCTGTGTAGGAGTCCTGGGCCGAGGTCTCTCGGGTGTACCGCAGGTGAGCATTAATCACGGCGTACCCCCACTTAGGACATGGGATATCTGAACAACTAACTCCTGTTTATTTCCCTTTTTTGCCACTGGCAGGACATGATGCTAGTTCCGGGGCCGTAAAGCCGAAAGAGTATATTCAAAGTTAAGGCACCTGATGTAGCTTTAATCTAGACCTGGTCAAAGGCAACGTCCTCCACTGCCCCGTCTCCTCCGCGCGTCCCCGGCTCAGGTCCAAGGCAGGGGGGGGGCGGTGCAGCATCGTCGCTTCCCTGCGCTCCCAGGGCAGGCCGAGGGGGATGCTGCCCTGAGACCGGCGTCCTGCAGCCAGGAGGGGAAAGGGGCCACTTTTTCTTCAAGCGCTTTCAGAGTGCCTGTAGTTTTTAAACCGCTGGGATTTTTTTTCACTAATTTTTACTTGGAGTGGGGACAGGGAGGGACTTCCAGACGTGGATCGTGCCTGCCCAGCGTGCCAGGCACTGTACAAACACATAATCCTATTTCCAGGACCAGCAGTGCGGCATCTCGCTTGCAGGGTGAAAGGGAACCAGGGCAAATATCAGAATATTCGCTCAGCTGTTACCTGGAGGTGTAGATACAGGCGTGCTGAAGTCGCGTATAAAACTGTTTGAAAAGAAGAGGATGCAAGATGTGCGGCTTTTCAATTGCTGGTATACTTTTGTAAAAACAAAGAAAACCTCGCAGATGCATTTTTACAAGGCAAATCTGCAGTCGGTTCATCTTTTATCTTACTTTTCACATATCGGTGGGCGGAAAATTGTTTCGAGCCCGCGAGCGTGCATGCAAGCGTTTCATCTTTTCCAAAGACACGTCCCCGCATCACAGAAACCCCCCTGTGCTCTACCCGGTGAAAAGTTCAGAGCCTACTAAAAACTTTGGCTTCTGATTATATTCGAGAAGTGGAAAATGCCACGCGTGGCAGGTGGAGCGGGAAGGACTTTTCAGTTCACTACCACGCGTTTGGTAGCGTTTGCACACCTCATAATTGCTCCTAAGGAAACTGGTGCTTGGGGAGAGCTGGTAAAAGCAGTGCAGTGGCAAACGTCCTACCTAGGTGAGTGCCCTAAATCACGCGCCAGCAATTTCTGTCCCCTTGACAAACTGCAGGCAGGTAGGTCGGTCTCCGTCCTTCCCAGGAAAGAGGAAGGAGTCAGTACTTCTGTGCTCCCCATGGCCAGGCCACAGCAGCCCGCTCTGCCGTCACACCTTTGCTTAGCGCCGGGCTGGCAGCACCAGGCTCCGGTGCGGGCGCTCTCCGAGCTTGCAGGGCCCGGCGGACTGGGGAGCCCAGCCGGAGCCGTGTCTGCAGGCGCGCGCGGTCCTGCCCGCGGGGCAGAGCCCCCCGGTGCCGGGCGCGGGCTGGAGCGGGGCCGCGTGGGCGCCCTCCAGAGCCCGGAGCCGCGGCCCCCCCGTAACGCGCCTGCCCCTGGTCCCCGCAGGCACTGCCCCCTTCGGAGGCCACTCCACGGGCGACTTCGACGATGGCTTCCTCCGCCGAAAGCAGCGCAGGAACAGGACCACTTTCACCCTGCAGCAGGTACCGGCGCCTCCTGCTCCCGCCCGGCCGCACCCCCGCCCCGCAGCCCCTGGCCTTGCTCGGGTCCCCGCGCACCGCAGCACGGGCTTGGCTGGGTCTCCCCGCGCCACCTCTGCGAGCCCCTCCCGATGCTGTGGCCGGGAAGGGTGTGAGGGCTGGGGGCGGGAACAGGATGCGGAGCTTCCTCTTCCTACCAGGGGGAAGCCCAAGGAGCTAAACCGAAACTCTTAACCTCGTCCTGAGAGAGATTTGCTCTTGTCCTCAACCAGCTAGAAGCACTGGAGGCAGTTTTTGCTCAAACCCACTACCCCGATGTGTTCACTAGAGAAGAGCTGGCCATGAAAATCAACCTCACAGAAGCCAGGGTGCAGGTAAACATGTTGGTGAATTATTTAACTCTAATATTACAACTGGCAAACTTTTATTTTTTTTGACATCATGACTGCAGAGTGCACATTTGGCCAAAGAAAGCAAATGAAGACGATCTGTCATTTTCATGATGCACTTTAATAACATCAACATAATGTGGAATATTAGATTAGGTTGATTAATCGGTCATTCATAATTAACTAGTGATAATGTTCTACACTAATTTGTCCGCGTCTCTAAGGTACTAAATTACATCAATGCACATCCATTTCCTTGCTTTGGAAGGAAAAAAAAAAAGAGCTGAGACGTGATTCTCCAAGGCAGCTATGACCACTATCAAGCAAGGGGGTGAGTCAATTGCAAGGAGCCGCACTGCTGGGACAGAAGTCCTCTTTGCACCACATCAACTTTTTTCCTCTTCCTCTTCTTTTCAAATGCCTCATTTCGGTGGACAAAAAGCTTGCATTACCGTTCAGACATCTTTAATTGGATGCCATAACTAGTATGAACTTTTTTAAAGGTGTTGTTTCTCGATGCCCATAGATGAACTTAATGTGAGTGTCTCTAAACTATGCTGAGAACACCAGTCCTGCAGGACCCATACAGCTCTGCAGGCTCCCACCACTGATTTGCAAGCTATTCTTTGAGCACAATTATGTATTCATTTTATTTATGGGCCTTTTCTGTTCGCTGTTTCTGTATTTTTTTATGTAGGTGCTCCGGGTTAAGACTATGCAAAGATCTAATTGTAGGAAATATAATAGCTTGCATTCTATTCCCTAGGGTCATGTTAGTATCTCTTAAAACCCAATGGCTGAAGAGAGATAATGGAATTCACTGTAGTAAATTGGGATTGTAAACAAATTATTTCTCCTATAATCAGATTATGCGATCCTGATTATTAAATCTGAACATGAACCATTGGTCATATGCGGGCAAATTAAACTGATTATTATTTGGAAATGAAAATCTTCTTTTGCTAGTGCATTGTAGGTGCTGGCTTTAAAAAAATACCATTTTGGTGTCTAAAGACTGAACTGCAAATTGAGATAAATGGGACAATTATTGAGCATTCAGAAGTGGAAGATCATAACTTCTCCCTGAAAGGTGCAAGGGTGAGATAGGGGTGGTGACAATTAGATTGCTGAGGACTGGTGTTTAGCCTTGTTGTTGGCTATTATGCAAACAGACAATGGATGCAAGCATTTGTTTAGTCTGCTTTCATGCAGGGACATGAGGAAACACAGAGAATGGGAGCTATGTTTACTTTTATACCCCTTGCTCATTCAAATATGATTAATGTGCTATAAAGCAGAGTCTTAATCGAAGATGATGTTGTCAAACAATAACTAAATAGGGAAATAAACGACTTCATCATGCTCTTTCCTCAGAAGCAGGCGAACTGTCAGTGCAAAGTCATTAAAATATGATAATGAAAAATAGCTCAATTAAATGTTGTTATAGCTGTGACCTTCATTCAATTAAGACACAAGAAAGTGTCTGCATTTTGCTTTGCATTTAACTGCCCTAAATTTAGAATATAGATAAAATCATTATTCAACATTTGCTGATACATGCAATTAAAAGCCAGCTAACTAAAAATGGAGTTGTAGGAGGAGAATAATAATAATAACGATCCTGGCAATTCTCTAATCATATATTAAAATGTGTATTTACTGTCTCATAGATCAAGAGGGGTGCAGCATTTTCAAGCTGAAGAAATATTTCAAGGATATAAAGAGCAAGGAAGAAGAAATAGGGGGTTGGAAATAAGAGCAATGGGATAAAATTAAGAACATGAGTATTTAGGCAGAATATCAGGAAAAAGTTTCCAATAGTGAAATCAATTAGCTTGTGAAATAATATTCTACAAGGATAATTTCTCCTCCCGTGAGAGATTTAAATGTAGATTGGACATTTTTTGCCAAAGACTAAGCTGTAAGCAAGAATCCTACACCAGGGGTGCTAAGTAAGTGGGGGCCCGAAGGCCCCGGCCCCGCTTAGGAAGAGGGTTGTCATCTGAAATGTGTAAAACTTTTCACATGTTTATCATCTTAGCTCCCCTCAGCAAAAATAAAAGTCAGAGCCTATGCCCTACACTGCAAACTGGTTGGACAAAATGACCTATCAGAGTTTTTTTTCTTTCTAACTTCTGTGATTCTAATTGTACTTTATATTAGGAATTAGGTCAGGATATAGCACACAGTACTTACACTTGTACTTAAGTCCATACCTGTGTTTAAGTACTTAGGCACATAAAGTTAAGCATGCACTTAGGTCCCATAAAAAACTATAGGACTCAAGCAGCTGCTTAATGTTAAGCATGTCCTTAGATTCTATGTAAAATATGTTGTTGAACTGGGAGCTCAATACTGAAGAAAAATACTTTACAAAAATATTGTTTTTTGCTGCCTTTAGACAGGTTGGTTTTTCATGACAAAAGTAACACATGGACTATGTTACTATATTATTAAAAATGTAATTGTTCCAGAAAGATAAAGCAAAAGTTTTAGAAAAGCTTCAAAACAACTGACTCTACTGAAATAATAATTCACGGACAGCTTTATTGCTTTGTATTCAGTTAAACAAGACATTCAACATTGATTCCTCTTCCTACTTTAGGTCTGGTTCCAGAATCGAAGGGCTAAATGGAGGAAAACAGAGCGAGGCGCTTCAGATCAAGAAGGATCAAAGGAAACAATGACGGAGGTGGCACCCCCTGTTCGGAACCTCAGTTCCCCCTCTCCAGTTGATCAAGCCAGGAATAAGAAAGAGAGTCTGGAAATTCAGCAAAGGTAAGAGTAATGCATGTCTTGATCATCTTGTGCAGAGGCATAGTTTGGCCGTTTTGCACCCTGGGTAGGGGCCACCACTGAGTGGCTGCTACTGTGACACTCCCCCTAAGTTGGGGCCTGGGGCTGGTTCTCCACTCCCTCCCTCTTAGTTCTGGAACTGCACACACATCACCCCCACCGTAAGTTATTTGAGTCTTCTAAGTTGCTTTCTCTTCTCTGTCAGTCTGAGCCGAGCAGTTGGCCCAACGGGGCCTTTCTTCCCTTCATGTCTCCCTGGGACTCTTCTCAACACAGCCACCTATGCTCAGGCTTTATCCCATGTTGCTTCTCTAAAAGGTAAGCTACTGTATTCAATAAGTTAAGAACAATAGTGGATTTTTCAACTTAATGGTTCTCACTTGAGTGAATAGGAAAACTCCTAGAAAAGGCCAAGTCCTACCTTTATATATAAGAGTAATGCCACTGATTTTGATGAGGCATGTGAGGAGCGGGTGTAACATGGGATTTTTAACTGCATATTTTTCGTGAATTTGGGTCAAAATCATACCACTAGTCCTACTAAAGTCAATGGGTTTCCTCACAGGTGTACAGCAACAGGGTTTGGCCATTTAGAGTTACTTTGTGTGCATTTTTTTTAGAGTCAAATTTGTACCGATAAATTTGCTATACAATACATGTTCTTTTGTATTATACATTACCTGGCACTATCACTATCACTATCACCATCCACTCTTTCTATGTGTTTGGCTTTGCAGTATGTCTCTGCACATAGCCAGAAATCTCTTTCTGAGTGGTAGGACCTCTTTAAGGAATTACATTACCTGAATATAAGTGTGTGGGAGTATACACAGTCATTCCCCATTTCCTGGGGCACATGCATTGAGATGGGAACACACTGTACCCAGGCTCCCTAGCATTGCCAAAAAGCAGCACTATGCATCTTTTAAAAATAAATTACCAGCTGTTCCATTAGCTGTTCTTTGCCTAGCAATTTATGGGTGTAACCAGGATGAATTCAATTTATAGATTTATAGGATGTGAAGGCCCATAACACTGCCAAACACAAAGTGGTACATTTTGGTGCCATATACATCAATGTAATAATAGATTTTATGAGGAAAGTTACCCCAAGCTTAACACCTGATCCCCATCAATATACTCCTTTTGATTTGTGTTTTTTAAAAATAAAAATTGGGTATATTAAAAAAGGTTAATATTTATAATTCCAGGGACCTTGCATTTTGGGGTCAAATTAGTCCCCATTGCCAAGGGGGCAGAATGCAGGCAGGCAGTTGACCCCACACAGTTTTAGTAAACAAGGCCCCAGAGGTTAGTTTATGGAGGGGCTACACAAGGTATTACTCAGCCCCACTCCATAAAGGTTATCAATGCTCAGGAGTGGGGTAGGGGTCATAAAGGATTAAAGCAACTGAAACTGTACACATACTCTAGTCCTCTGCCCACCATCAGTTACATCTTGGGTTTTGTTTCAGAGCAGAAATTACCTCTCTGATACAGGGATGTTTGCAGTTATTCAGACAAATAGTTTAGTTGCCAAAAGCGCAATTCTGGGGCAACTCAAAATGTTTGCAAATGTATTGAATAGCTTTGATTCAGGGAAAAAAATGTGGGTGAAACTTTGGAGAGAAAATGTTGCATCTCAGCATTTTCAGAATGAATCATTTTAACTTGTTATCATGAAAGCAAACTTTGATTATAAAATTTAGCTAGATTGAATTTTTATTTTATAAAGTAAAAAAAAAAAACAAAAAAAACCCTCAAAAACCCCAGAAAGTTGATTCCACTTGAAGCAATTTTTTTACAATTTTGTTTCCTTTCAGATCACCCTGAAATTATTTTTCCCCAGATTTTCCAGTGAAGGCACTAAAAAGCAAAATGAGTTATACAGTTTTTCTCTAGAATAGTTGTCATGTAGCCTAGGGACAGAAAAAATCCTTGTTACTTTTAGAGACGTGCATTATACAGCCTGTTGCTCAAGAAGGGGGTGTGGGTCTCTGAACTGGCCTCATGAATATTTTGAATAGAGGGGTTTGTTCCGGCCCATCTCTACCTGAAGTATCTCCTTCCTCCCATGCTGTGGTGTAACTACTAGGGTCTGCAGTCTGGGTGGCAGGGGTGGCAGCAGGGGTTGGGCCAGCTGCTGCAGTGGTGACAGTTGGGCAGGCAGTGCAGGGGCTGCTCTTGAGCGCCCTCTAAGTGGGCACCCACCGCTGGTTCCCCAGTTGACTGCCTTATTGTGCTACTGTTCCCATTCTTTGAAGAAGATGACATCCAGACCCAGACTTCATGGTCCAAATGCATGAATAATATTGACTGCCCTGTGCGGGGGAATACCAACAAAACCAATAGCCCTGAGCTAATGCTTCCCGTTCAATTAAAAAAAATCCAGGTATGGATTTGCCTCTCTGTCTGTAGTAGATAGTTGTAAGGATGTGCATAGGTCAAGGTGATTCATGTCAGCATACTATAGGCCTCAATAGGAACTAGTGAGCTGGGCTGCTGTCTTAAGCTTAGAATGCATTTTGTTTGTTTGGGGGGAGTTTTGTATTTTGTGCCTTATTGTGCATGTGGGAAGTTGGCGGTTATTGTTTTAACATTGATAGAATTGATTTCTAGCACATGGGGAGTAATTGTAACATCCCTTTTAAGTGGTCACATGCAGAGCATCTTCACCATTGGGGCCAGACTAGTGTCCCAGAAAGCTCCTGACAAACCTAGGATTCCACGATTCTTTGTGTGACACTGCTTTTTCAAACCACCAAAGATTTCTCTGCAATCAACATGGGGCAGAGGCTATGCTTTTGAGGGATTTGTAAAAATGGTACACAGAGAGGTAAAAGCAGATCCAAAAGCAAGAGTATTTAAGAATACACAGCAGATCCCTTCCTGATCTAGGAGGTCAGTGTGTATTGGGGGGGAGGGGATGGAAATAAACAGAGAGGCAGGTAAGGCTCCTAGTGATTGAGGTTTGGTGGTTTCAGTTATGGGACATCAGGACATGGCCGTGACCAAGTCTTTCCATCTGCACTTCTGTGAGGGCCTCTCCTCAATAATCAGTGAATACAGAAGTGGCCAAAGACCCTTCTCCTGGAGAAAAACCACCAGGATTAAGAAAATAATGTACATATGCACAGCTCAGGGAGAGTAGCCACCTCAGCATTTATTAATGGATATGTAGAGCATCTGCACTCTGTGATGTTGAATGCATTAAAAAGGCAATAGATTTGATGACAGACAGACAAACAGACTTCTCTGAATGGATTGGGTCAGTGGTTTTAAAACTTCATAAAGTTACAGAACCCTTTCATATCATTTCTGCCGTGGAATCCCTTCCCCTGAATCTGCATGCTATGTAAGCTAATGCAACACAGGCAGCCCAACATGGAAATGATGGTGCAATGCCTCCTGGCCCACTCTGCCATAACCTCCAGTCTCTTTGCAGAACCCTGATGATGTATTGCAGAACCTGGGTGTCCATTGAACACAGTTTGAACAATGTTGGATCAGGCCATAAGCACATTTTAAAGCTGGCATAAATGAAAAAAACAGGAAGAACTTTAGTAACAGCAGGTTTGGGGACAAGCTTAGATTTATCAAAGTTCTTCCATTTCTGTGCTTTGCAGTCCCAACAATAATCCACATACACTGGCTTTTCAGGGCTACAGCTCGGACTCAGATCAGAAATTTTGTCATCTCTTTCTTTTGGTGAGCAAACTCCCGGATCACTTGGGTTGTGATTCTAGAAAGAAATGAAGGATGTTCTCAGCTTCAAGCATGTGTTTAAATCCCATTAAGTTCAATGGGACACAGACATATATTTATTGGGTGGAATTCAGAGCATAATTGCCCATTTTGACTGTAAATATTATAAATCTATGTTAAATTCTTTCATGAATCAGCACCTAGGCCTGCATACTGTGGACCGTATTGTGTCATTAGATTTAAGATGGGCAAACTCATTACTAATATTTAGTTATGGTGGTAAAATCTCACTTTCTGGTCCGCACTGTAGATTTCAGTGACAGTGGGAACACCACCCATTTAGATCAACAGAACTCAACGCTTGCAGGAGACTTTATCCAGTACTGTGAAAGTGTGGGTTCCATTGGGCAAGATAATCAAGGGGATTTATTTTGAATCCACTTCAAATGACCTATGTAACACTACTGAACAATAACCATTTACACTGGGATACATGGAGTAGAGCCAAACCTTAGGTGCAGATTCAGAGGAAAAGGAGACTGATGAGGGTAGTAAGGTAAGGAAAGAGATACCTAGTGAGTTAGGAAGCCTTAGGGTGAAATTCTTTGTCTTGCTAAAATTGAGACCCTCACTCCACAAGGTACAAGTAAATGACACTGACTTGTGAATTAATTTGTAATCTTTGAGGGCAGGGGAGGGGGAATCCAACTCCTGAGTAGATATTTGTGATCTTTTTTTATCTTTAGAGATAAACCAAGTAGCATCATTGGCAAAGAATCTGCTGTAGAATCTGCAAGTGGAGCCAGGACAAAATTCTCCCACCCTTGCTCATAATAGGCACGTCCCCATGAGTGTGCACATGCATTTCCCCAGGGACAACTAGCAGTGGCACATATCTGTTCCACTTCTGGACACACCCCTGCATGCGTGCTCTGGCACATGGCAAATTGCTCTGGGTGGGGTAGGGGAGGCTGGGGCCAGCACCTGGCCTTACCTTGTGTCCTGGAGACCTCCCAGGGCTGCAGCAGCAGCCATCCAGGCGCACACAGCCTGCCCGGCTGCTGGAGTGTGGCTCTGGCCACCCAGGCTCCAGTTTCAGGCAGCGCACACTGCTGCCACATTGGCCACGCCGCTTTTTTTTTTTTTTGCAACTTTTTTTTTTGACGCCAGGATCTCCCAATATCAAAAAACCCCACCACACTGCTAATTAGCAGCATGGCGAATGTGTGCCTGGTGAGGCACATGCGGTTCGCAGTACTGCAGATGGGTTTGCAGCACCGCAGACTACACACAAGCACGTGTGGGGATGTGCCCAATGAGTAGGACCTGACACAATAAATGACCCCACAGAAATCAGTGAGGCCACAGGCTGCTAATCCGGGTGAGAAATAGCAGGAAGGTCAGGTCTTCAGGGTGTTTCTGGGGGGGAAGGAGTTTGAGAAAGGGAGAATTCAGAGAAGTTCTAAGATTTTCCAGGAAAAAATTGAAACATTTTTGCAAATTTATGAAGGAGCGAGGTGACTAAATCTTTTCCTGTCGTCTCTCTTGTGTTGGACAGGGGTGACGCCCTCCCAAGTCACCAGGAATTCTTCATGTGCTTTGGAGGCAAAATAGGTCCCTTAGAATGAAGGTGCCATTTCCATCCAGCTTGGATCTACTCAGATTATTACACAGCATGAGAGGTGGCTCTAGCCCCATTGGTGTGAATGGCAGGAAGGGCCACGTATGTTCACCACTGGAGAAGAGTCCCTGTGGGAAACTAAAATGTATTCTTTGATAATAAGACAATGAAAGCTGCCTGTCTAGTACAGAGTGTCTCACAGATGAGTGGGTCATGGACAGTGAATCAAACACTACCGAAAATGTTATTTTATGATTTCTTGAGTAGAAAAAGGACTGCATTGGACTTCTGGGTTTCTGGGACCAATCCAGGAACTTCTTGGTATCAGTGGACAAATATTTGACTGATGCATTAGAGAAAGGAAATTATAGTGTAATACTTGTAATAATAAATGATAGTGATGCATTTAGTTAACAAATACTCTATCTTCCCATGGTTCATTTTCATCCTACCACCCCAGGAGCTGTATAATACAAGATATTTGATATAAAGAAACCAAAATATTTTTTCCTTCTCAGCTTTCAATCATAAGAATGATACAAATGCTTATCTCAAATGCCACCTGGATCTGACAGCTTGCAGGATGGGCCTTAGTGCTGAGAGATCTAGGACTAGCCTGGAATAGGGCAGGGATTCAAGATGAACCTTCACCCTTGTAGAGACATTGAAACTCATTTGGGAACATTCCACGGTGCCCAGTCTGCTTGCAGCAGGGCTTGCAGCCTCCCAGCTACCTACTGAGAGCAGCCTGGGCTCTGTGGCTGGCAGTAGCTGCTTAGAGCCTGGGCTGGCAGTGGTGTGCCAAGCAAAATGGCCTTGCGTGCCATGTTTGGCATGCGTGCTGGGGGTTGCTGACTCCTGCTGTACAGAATAGACTATATTTCACATCATAGTGTATCTTGCTAACAAATGTTTACCTTGATATTTTTTAACTTATATTTTCTAGTAAGTAATTTTGTCCTCATAGACCCTTCTCTTACCATAGAGGAAGTGGATGGAGATCAGTGAAGAAGTTTTTGGCTATGTGGGAGTAAAGTCATAGGCTAGAACCCAAGGCTCCCCCCCATCCATCTTGCTGAGCCACATACATCCTCCTGGACCATATAGTGCTCTCTCTTGGTTATCCAGGAGGTCAGCATGCATGCCCAGAGCTGAATCACAAATCACATAGGGACCCCAAACTGCACTTGGAACTCGGATTCTGCTCTTAGTCTCAAATGGGCGTGTCTACATGTGCAAATACTGCTGGGTTGGTTTACTCTAGAATAAATTATTCTAGAGTAAACCCACCCTGGGCAGGCGTCTACATGTGCCATGATTCAGGAGCAGATTTGCAGGGGAAGGGCAGGTCCCAACCCCATGTCCCAGTTAGCCCCCAGGATTTGGGTTATGATTGCAGAGCTGGGGCTGGGAACAAGCTCCTAGCCCCCACTCCACAACTGCACTGGGAACAAACTCCCAGCCCCTTCTCCGCAATTGTGATCATGGAGCTGGGGCTGGGAGCTCCCGGCTGCTGGGCCAGGGGGACATTGTCCCTGCCCAGGTTCCAGTGGCAGAGCCTGTCCCAGCAGCAGGCAGCTCTTGGGGGCAGGGAACAATCTCTGGCCCGCTTCTGCATGGCTGACTGAGAGCAAATTTCCTTCTGGTCAGCAGTCTACATGTGCCATACTGCGTAGTAATTACTCAGCAGTTAATTTGCTACTCACATTCACAGGTAGCAGATTAACTGCTGGGCAGAGCAAATTACTGCGCAGTAAGGATCAGCGCGTATAGATGGTGATGCTTACTATGCAGTAATTATCTCTACTGTGCAGTAAAGCGTCTCGTGTAGAGACATCCAATATCTCCTAGTCACTATTTTGCCAAACTGTACATTGTTCTTTTAGATGTTACTAGCCATGTCTACATGAACAGCAGATTGTGGAGTTGTTACTGCATAATCATTTAGTATTTGCATAAAAAAGGATTAAATGACTGCGCAGCAACCAGTCTTACTGTGCAGTACTGATGCCGCATGTTTTTTTTCAGATGCTACTGCACAGTAGCAACAAACTATTGTTCAGTAACTCACTACTAATGTGCAGTAGTATCGCCGCACAGCTAGTACCCACCAATGCTACTGTGCAGTAGCAATGATCTACTGCACAGTAGCTCATCGCTACTGCACAGTAACATCTCATGTAGATGCACCCACTCTAGTTGAAAAGCCACAATGCATTTTTTAAAAATAGAATCAGTATTTATGAGACATACAAAGCCTTATACTTCAGGACACTAGCTGGCCCCTAAATGCTGAGTATCAGGGGAAAAAAAGCTTTCTCATGTCTCTGAAAGTTTTGATATTGGTTTCCATCAGAAAGTGGAGTAATTTGTTCACTGAACTGGCCAACTCTGACAATCTCTCTGTTTCCATTGTGCTTCAAGATAATTCACTTACAGTAAACCATGCATATGCAGTCCATTTAGTAGATTTAATTGCAGACCTCAAATACAAAGAGAAAATACTTGCTTTATTTATGGGCTATGTAACAACAGAGTCATCAGGAGAAGCTATAGTGTTCAGAATGGAGATACCTCAAAGCACCTCCCTAATGGATGACAGTATAAATGCAATTCATTAATGGAAAAGAGATTATTAATGGGTGTAAACAAGAATCTCCGGTTTCTAACGGAAGTACTCTGCCTTTCTAGTGGCTGAGGCCAAAAGTATATCTGCTATATTCAGCTGAAATATCCTTGGAACCTGTGGTACATAGTTCAGGGCAAAGGAAAAAATAATTACACTTGCCAGGGAATTACTTTCATATTTCACTCTTGGCTCCACTTATTGTAAGTTACAGCTCTCTGATTTCATAGCAGCCCCTCACCATTGCCAGAAGTGAAACAGTGCATTAGGTATCACAGCAGATATGATATGCCAGTGTAGCATTCATTAGGCTCCTTCTTGGTGTGTTTGTTGCTATGATTGTAGTTCTTGGTATTATATCAACTTCATAGTGTAAATGAGCTAGAATTGTAGATCCATAATGCTTCAATTTCTATTATAGAAAGCAGAAGGCAGAGCAGGGTGACACCTAGGAGACTAACTGGTTCAAAAAGTCCTAAGTTTTTGTAGGTACAGCAAGTGACAAAGGCGGCTGTTGCCTATGAAGGCTTTCCTGAACTAGTTGGTTTCTAAGGTGGCACCCTGCCTGCTTTCTGCCTGACTTCAGACTAACATGGCTAACTATCTCAGCTAGGAATTATGAGAAAATTTTGTACAGCCTTACTTGGGTAGAGGGAGATGGGGAATGACAGACTGGCCTTTTCCTTGAACTGATGCTAACAGAATAGTAGTAATATACTGTACAATTAGGAGATTGACTCTTGTTTCTTGTCCTGACTTTATCACTGATTCATCCTTTCAAAAATACACTTCTGTACTTACGAATTTTTCTCAGTGTGTGGCCATGTGTGACATGTTAAAGCTCCCGAGGCATATTTCTTTCCTGATGTGAAACAGTGAAAAGGTTTATGCTTTGTGTAGAGATGGCTGTGAGTTCAAACTGTAGCTACTACCTGATCTTCAAGGAGGAAAGGTGGTCTTGTAGTCAGGGACCACTCTGCAAGTTAAAAGACCTTGCTTCTGTTCTCTAGTCCAGTGGTTTTCAAACTGAGGTATGCCTACCCCCCAAGGGAATTGGTGCTTTGCAAAAAGGTATATGTTGACATTTTAATAATGGTGGTGGAGCTTCTAATTGGTCAATATGTGGTGAGTAATGGCGCTGCCATGTGTTGATGGTGGTGTTGAAATGCTTCCTAATGAATGAACATGCAGAGAGATGTGTCGGGTAGTGGGTAGAAGCAGCAGTATTTTGCAGGTAAATGGTATGCAGACAAAAAAGTCTGGAAATCACTGCTGTAGTCAATTACAGATTTTCTGGATGACCCTGACCAAATTATGTCGACTCTGTGCTTCCAGCCCCCAGCTGTAAAATGTGAATAAGAGCAGGGCCATATCTCATGATGAGGGTAAATACATTAGAGATCATGAAGTGCTGTAGTAATTGGTATGTACTAGTACATGGGAGTAAGGCAGTGGAATAGACTGCCTGGGGAAGCTGTGTACTCTCCATCATTGAAGAGGTTGGACAGCCACTGGTCAGGGATGATCTAGGTGTATCTACACCTATGTTCTACTTTAGGTATTTCCCCTGCTTCGGGACTTTGCTGGTTACCCGTGTCCGTGGACTCCCTCTCTCCCCCCTCCCCTTTTTGCTACAAGTGTTAGGGTGTTTTTAAGCCTTCCTCAAAGGCATTGGGTGTTGGCTGCAGCCAAGACTGGGGACTTTGACTGGGGTGTGCCAATGCTCCTGCAAGGATCAAAGCTGGAGGGTTACAGGGTCTTGTCCCTCTGCTCAGGGTCAGACTGATTAGCATATTTGGAGTCAAGAAGGAATTTTACCCCACGGTCAGATTTGTATGGACTATGGGGGTTTTTGCCTTCCTCTGTAACTGTGGTCATGGCACTCTACCCCAAATCCCTTAAGCATATATTGACAACATTTCATAGAAGCAGGACACTGGCTACCGTGGTTTACTTGCTTTCTCTGTGGCAGGTTCGGTTGTTAGGTCTGTGTCGTGTCAGGGCTGATGGTAGTCTTATGTAGAGTTTAGATTGTACAGTGTATAGAATAGCTTGGATAGGGATGATCCTGCCTCAGGTAGGGAATTGGACTAGATGACCTCTGGAGGTCCCTTGTAGCCTACTTCGCTATGATTCTATGACAGAATTAAGTAAATAGGATTTTTGCTATTGATTTCAATAGGACGTAGGGTTGGATCCTGTGTACCTTAGCATTTCTCATCTGAAACGGGAACAGTGACACTCTCTCACATCCTTGGAATGTTATGGAGGATTAAATACTACCAAGTTCAGGTGAGCAGTCCTCATTTGTGCAGCACTCCCACTGGTTACACAAAGTGACTCACCTTGGCAGGGCTAAGGATGGATGCTGATTAGAGTTTAAGAAGGGCTTGGAGATGTTTAAGGAATGTAGAATGCAATCACTAAACTGCTATTATCTGTAAGGACTGATTTTGCTCTCAGCTTATGTATACCAGCCTGTTGTGGTTTTTACTGCCAGCTCTGCCCGCATAACTACAGATGAGATTTGGCCAAAGGTTTTTAATTATTTTTTGGAATTGTACGAACAGCACAAATAAGCAGGATGCAAATTGCTAGAAGAATGAGCTGTCTCACCTTGCATGTTTGTACGTTACTTAACATGCCAGAATAAAGAGAAGAATAGAGCATAAGATAGCCTGTAATGTAAAATAAACATGTACTGATCATGTAACATGAAAATATTAGGTCAAATTCTGTATTTCCTGGACACCTACACTAAGTAATGGGGCCAGATCCTGAACCCTGTTTTGTCTGTAGTCGTGTTCTAGGTACACAAGCAGTTGCAAACTTGGTCAGTTTGAATGCCCTATGGTACAGGCTTGTCAGCTCTGTAAGCTCAGGTGCCTGGTTGGTGTGTTTCCTCACATGTTAAATTAATAGCAAGATTTGGGTCAGGAAGGAATTTTTCCCCAGGTCAGATGGACAGGGACAATTGCTATATTGGGTTTGGTTTGATTTGATGTGATTCCATTTATTTATTTTTGTTTGGTTGTTGTTTTGTTTTGGGTTTTTTTGCTGCCTTCTGTAGTGTGGGGCATAGTTCAGTTCTTATCTTTACCAAATTGATTCCCTGCCATCATAGAAACCATGGCATTGATGGCACCTGTCCCTCCTGCCCCCCTCATATGGCACGCACAGTTTTGGAGGCTCTTCACTTTTTGTACTGAAGATCCTAAGTTTGTTGTAGGGTGACAGAGAGTGCTTTGTGACTTGTGGTGTGAAGGAGGGGCTGGACCACATGTTCTTGTGGATTGTTTTGGACTCAATGGGCATGTCTACACATGCATTAATGTGCCATTGCTACTGCACATTAAGTTTAGCACCTCTAATATGAGGTACTACACAAATGCACAGTAGCTGGTGCTAATGCTCAGTACCAAAGGTGCATGGTCTTTTTGTGATGCTTACCGCATGGTAGACTAATTCTACTGTGCATTAGTGTGTTTTTTGCCGTGACATGCTAATGCACAGTAGAATTAGTCTACTGTGCATTGTCTTGTGTAAAAATGCCCAACATGTATAATGTGGATGTAGAAGTTAGTAAGCTCTTTCAGCACCCAGGGAGGAAGGAGGAATTATGCTGACGAACTGGAAGGAGAAGAAAGGGGGAGAGGGAGAGAGAGTGCTGGGGCTCTCCTCACTTGAGTGGCAGCAGCATTGGCTTGGATTGCCACTGCTGAGGGACAAGCAGGGGGGTGGGCTCCTCAAGAGCTGTTCTGGTGCTTGTTCACTCCCCACCAGCTCCTGGGAGTAGGGCTGCATTTTTCTGGGGGGCGTCATTCCACTCTGCTGGGCATAGGTTGGATCCTATGGCTGGGCTGCTCCTGCCATTGCAAAGACTCCTGGGGCAGATGGCCATACTGGCATCCCTACTAGGTTGCTGCCCTGGGTTAGTGTGCCACTTGCCCAACCCTAGTTATGTTACTGCCTAGATGGCTGTGATTCCAGCACACTGGACTTGATTATCCAGGTGGTCCCTTCCAGTCCTAGGTTCATATATACTTCCCTACCCCAGCCTCCAGTTCAACATGGGATATACCCTTTATTTGGGCAGCCTGGAATAATGTCAAACAGTCTTGAGGCTCCTGTAAATTAGTCCTTGCCATCCCATAATCTAGGATCTATGGAGTTATCATAAAACCACTTACCTTTCATCTGACCTCATGGTAGGTATAAGCAGGAATACTAGGTATTTGCAGCATGTAGGTAGAAAGCAGTGTCAGACCCTCTTTGACTCAAATACCAAGAGTGTGTTTAAATCTGTACTGGGAATATTTCTTAGTCATACTTCAGTGGGAAGGCAATTTACTAGATGGGGTTCATATAGGTACAAAGGGCAAGCCAGTCAGCTGAACACTTTATACAGAAAAAACATGTTTAAATTATATTCTCCCATATTCCTGATGGTAAATTAAAAAGCATGCAATGACCTGGAACAGCCCAGAATTTTAAACAGGAATTTTCCAAGAGGTTTAAAGGAGTCCTACAGATTTATCATTTCAGACTCCTCCTAAATGTTTTACATTCCCTCCATAACATACCCAAACACTCCTACGTGAAAGAGGATTGGTGTTTTGGCTTTCATAAAGAACAACTATTGAATTTCTTAAACTAAACTGTTGAGCTCATATATATATTAGCAATATATGCCTGGCTTCCATTCCACTTTTTGAGGTTGAATCTGGCTATTAAAACAATACAAGCTGTGCAAAAGGCTTCCATTTGTAACCAAAATCATAGTTCAAGTACCTTTACAATTAAAATGTGCTGTTGGCAGAGACAAGACAGAACTAATTTAATTTTTCCTGTCAGTCTCTGTAGTAGATCAATTAAACTGCCAAGTGGATCAAATATTTCAGACTGTATTTATTACATTAAGTATTTATGTTCAGGCTGAGCCTTTAAAGTATGATCTCATATAGGAATGCAAGGAGGTTTAGATCAATTCAGCAGAATTTGCTGTAACTTAATGGAAACCTAATTGTGTATTTTTAATTTAGTATACGTGAGGTAGTAAGTTCTTGAAACAGAACAGTTCATATGCTGTCCTTTAACAGCCTGAACCAACTCCCACTGAAGTCAGTGGAAAATCTCCCATACATTTCAGTGGCAGTGCACAGGTATTTAGCTATGAGGATCCGAGCCCAAGTACCTTGGAAGAGCTCTTAATTTTCAGTTGTACCTTAAGCTCTCTTGAGTCATTGTAATGAGCTGTTGAATGAAATTCAACCCTGGCATAAATGAATGCATTTCCAATTAAGCTAATGAACTCTTCTACCTTAGACATATTTAGAGTCCTGCAGAAGCCGCAGGGCATGATCCTTAAGCTATCTCTATGCTTTTTATGTAGCAGAGGTCCCAATTTCACTGGCCTTTTCCATGGACAAAAGTGGAGTGAGACTCAAACCCCACTGTACATGCCTTGTTACTGCACATTGCTGTAGAGGCACAGGACCAAACCCTGCTTTTATCTGCTACAGTGCAGGTGCATCCACACATGCATTAATGCAATTTTTCTAATGCACATTAAATTTAGTACCTCCAATATGAAGTACTAAATAAGTGCACATTAGGCTGTGCTAATGTGCAGTAGCACAAGTGCACACTTTAGGTGACGCTTAATGCGCAGTAGCCTATTCTACTGTATATTAGCATATTAGCATGTTATTTTACATGCCACTTTAATACACAGTAGAATAAGCTACTGCACATTAAAGCACATGTGTAGATGCACCCTGTGACCTTCAAACTAGTACAGGTTATTCTGGATAGACATGTGATAATCAAAATCAGCATTTGACTCATCAGTGTGGAGGCATCCAGGTCTTCCCAGTGGTAGCTCAGCTGCTTTTGACTTCAGAGAGCCATTGGGTAATATTAGATCTAATTGTTAAGCAAGGAACCTAGACTGGTACTGAAAACAAATAAATATTTTATCCCTTTCTAACCAAGGAGTGACAATTATTCTTCAGGGATTGACTCTATTCCCCCCTCCTCCCCACACTGAACTTATCCAGGGTAGCCATAAAGGGGAACAATTCATTTCTATCTCCCCTCTCTTTCTATTCAGCTGGCCAAATTAATGCTAGCTTAGTTTTTTTGTGCTGTCTGTGTGCAGTTCTTTTCCCTCCAAAGGCTTTTAATTGACCCCAAAAACTAGATGACCATCAACAATCTTTACAAAATATAGTAAAGAATGGATTGGCAGAGCTGGGCAGTGAGCTTGATCATTTACTCTAAATCTAGTCAAATTTTGCTCCCAATGGAAGTGTGGGGACTTTTGCTAGCTGTTCCAATGGCCTCAGCTGCTTCCTTACTAGGACAAAACTTTTGGAATAGCTAGTGAAAATCCCCTCATTTCCACTGGGAGCAAAGTTTGACTGAGGATCTAGAGAGGCAATTATTATTCTGAGAAGCTTTCTAAAGCAGATGAGCATCTCTGAGGTTGGGAAGAGATTTACTTCCCATCCTGGTAAATTTTTAAAATGTTGTCCCCATCTCTAGAGGTTGAACATTTCTATCTTCAGGGTGCTTGAAAGCAAACACTGGATTTTGTAGCTAATTTAAGTAACAATGGCGTGTCTACATGAGACGCTAAAGGAACAGTAGACTAATTGTACTGCAAATTAGTACGGTCAGCAAAAAACATGCTAATTGTGCAGTAGAATTAGTCTACTGCGCATTAGTGTCACCAAAATAAAAATACAGTAGTGCCTGCTCCTTCTCCAGGGATGGCTGAGCTGCAGCTATAACTTGTCCTCCATCTTCCCCATAAAGAGTCTGGCAGACAGAATTCCTCCAAGGTGCCCCAGCAATAGCATAACTCCTCCACAACTCCTTCAGCACCCCAGCTGGGCTGCCCTTAGCTAAAATGTTGCTCCACAGCAGCCTCACAGACCCCTGTGAGAAGCAACACAATTTTTTCATAATATTTTTCCATGCCAAGGATTTGCTTTAATTTCAGCAGTTAATATCTGAGTTCTATGGCTCATGACTAAGTGATTGAAATAATAACCAAAAGAAAGCAGGTACTCTATTACAGTTCTGTTTTCAGTAGCACCAGGTCAACATTTGTCTACTTGGACTGAGTCCAGACAATTGTTTGTTTTCTGGACATCAGCAAGATATCACCATGGCAGGTATCAGACCTTAGTTTTTATAGGAATATTTCTTGAGAAAATGTTTTAAAAAAATCTGAATTAAGGGTAATGACTATGAATCTAAATGAAATGCCTTTTTAACTCCTGTTAGCCAACACGTGATCAGTGAACTAACATTTTTACAGTGTCTTGAGTCCAAACTCTTCTCAATGCAAGTGCTACTAGCTTGCCATTCATAACTAAACCTGAAATTTTGTCCCTGTTCCTAGGGATTGAACACGTCTATCTTTAGGGTGCTTGAAAGCAAACACTGGATTTTGTGGGTAATTTAAGTAACACAGGTCGTGTCTACATGAGATGCTGACTGCGCAGTAGCTGAAATATACTGTGAAGTAGCGCATCACAGCAGGGGCAGTGTTAATATGTTATCGCTCAGTATTATAAGGCTACTGCACAATAGCATCACCTAAAAGACATTCACCAGTGCTGCTGTACAGTAACTCCAGTTACTGTGCATTAATTTAGTACTTGGTAATACACATACTAAATAAATGCACACTAACAACTGTACAGTAGCATCTCCTGTAGATGTGCCCACAGAGAAGTTCGGAGCACATGGGGAAAAAGGGGGATTTATAATAAAATCAGTACAATATATAACATAAATTATAATTTTTACTACCCGCAAACAAATACATTTTCCTCATTGAAATGTAACCAACATCAGAGTAACCATTTAACAACACAAAATAGTAGATCGAAAGAATTGAGGGAAGGAAGAAGGATTATGTTGCTACATAATTTAAAAAACCCCTGTGTTTTTTCCAGGCACTTATGACATGTTATTACTTTCCCACAAAGACAGAAAAGAAGGTATTAGGGGACAAATGCAAAAATGTAGATATGATCTGCAGCTCAGCAAGGCCTGTCATTCAGATATTCATTTGTACAACCCCTAGCACAGTGAGGCTGAACTCAGGTGTGGCCTTTAGGTGATGCTATCAGCATTATGTATTAATAAAAGCATGCTGCAGTCCTTTTAAATTGCAGGAAACAAAGGTGCATTATTGGCATCACTATCATTATTTCCCACTGACCCCTCTGTCTCCCTTCTGAGACACGCTTGTCTCAGTGCTGTTGGAGTAGGAGGGTTCCAATCCATCCTGCAAATGGCCCAGAGCTCTATATAACGTCAGATCGCTTCCTAAGACTGCAGGAAAAATGTTCTCTGTCCCAAGGAAAATGTTTCAGAAAAAACAGACCAGCAAGGTTCCCACACAATCCACCAAGGTAACATCCTGTTAGAGGCAAACAAGATACCCATCTAACCACAAAGCAGCAATTGCTTTAGGATAGCATGAGTTACCTTGTACTTCAAGAGACAACCTCATCATTCTGGCAAGTTTCTAGATGGCTCTCCCAAGCTAATCATGAATGCATGAAATCAGTAGCTAGATGAGGCCACTGTCAAGGGGCAGATGGGATCTGGGACCTTGCATCATTTGCTTGATCACTTATGTTCATTCCTGGATTCTGTGACAGGAAGTGCTATACAGTCTTTTGATGAGCCACAAATCCAAGGTCCTCACCAACAGGGACAGTAGAGAATCTTATGGCATTTAGAAGAGTACAATTGGCTCAGTTTCTTTCCATTTCGCTGAATCCTACACACCCTCACAGAGACACAGCTTTCTTCCTTGCTCTCTGGCGCAAGCTGTTGAATAGTGTTACTGAACACTGGTCATGTTTCCAGCCATTGGCGATGCATAGAGGGTACACACGAATGCACGTGCACCCCCTGAGATTGGCAGTGCATCCCCTGTGAAAAGCGCTGCCAACACTACTGGCGGCACCTGCGGGCAGTTGCTGCTCACCGCCCCCCGACTTGCTGCTGACACTGCTGGTGGTGTCTGCGGGCAGTCCCCAATTACCGCTGGCCACTGCTACCGCTGCCGAGTGATGGTGGTTTGCCCTGGCCTCTCATATCATTTTCCACTCTTTAATCTGTTTTCTTGCTAAGGTTTTTGTTGCCGCTTTTGCTGCTGCTGAATACCAATTTAGTGCAATAAACATTCAGGCTTAGAGAATAGAGACAGGAGACTGAATCAAAGCTTCCTGGTTCTAAATCATTAATGGCATTGCCCATGTAGATCAAAACTTGGTTCGGAAGGGTCCTCCTACTGTGGAGCTCAGAGCTGGGGTTGACTCTCTCAATTAAAAATAAGGAAGAAAATAAGGCAATCGAATCTGATTGCACCTCCAGATGATCCTGAATTTGGGGAATGGTTCACATGTGAACTTAAATTTCACAGCTGGTTTCTGTATCCAAGGGTAAGATTTTCCTGTCCTCTGTCACACTAAGTTTTACTCTATGGCCATATCCAGATGAATGCAGCTGTCTGGATATCCAGAGGTCAACCGCCCCCCCCCAACCTGTGCCAAAATAAATAAATAAATAAATAAATAAATAAAGCAGAGCAACACGTGGGGACAGTGCATGCTGCTCAAAACTGGAGCCTGGCTGGCTGGAGCTACACTAGCTGCTGGCCAGGCTCTGAGCAGTAGGATCACTGCTGCTGCAGCCCCAGGGGGCCCCCAGGACCCCAAGTAAGGATGCTGGGCAGTGCTGGCCCCAGCCTCCCCTACCCCACCCAGGGTAACTTGCACACCAGAGGGCACATGGCACAGGCACTCCCCAGGGACAACTAGCAGTGGCACAAGGTGTGCCACTGCTAGTTGTCCCCAGGGAACCAAACATCCCAGCTCGTGTGGACGCAGACGATGAGTCACCTTGAGCAACTCTCCTAGTACAGTATTCCTCAACATAAGAAATGATAGTAGGTTCTGGCCCTCATGGTTCCTGCAAGCTGAACATCCACAATCCCACTGAAAGTTGATAGGGGTTGTGGAGACCTAATGTTCTGGAAAGATAAGACCTCATAAAAGGGCTAAAACTGGGGTGGGCAATTATTTGGGCTGAAGGCCACTTAACAAGTTTTGGTGAGCTGTTGAGGGCTGTGAACACATGCGTGCGCAGACACACACACATGCGCGCAGGCACACACATGCAACATATGCATGAGAATACACAAACACATGCACACAGACACAAACGAGCTCCCTGTAGCTCTCCCTGCACCCCCTCCTCCACCTTGAGTCCCTGGCATGTGGCCAGGCCAGTGCCATGCTGTTGTGTTCCTGCATACCACTTCAGGCTACCTGGGTGCAGCTGGAGCAGTTGGCACAGCTCCTGCCCAACCTGGTCGCATGCCAGGGATTCAGGGTCAGGTAGGAGCCACACCAGGTTGAGGCGGGAGCCAGCCCAGCTCCAGGTGTGCAGCCTGAAGTGGCGCACCAGAACACAGTGCAGTGCCACATTAGCAGTGCCTGCACCCCTGGCAGGGCCCATATAACTTATGGCTCCTAGCCCTCCTTCCCCTACATCTGCTCCCCCACCAGCAAGGAGAGCCATACCTGAGCTTCAACTGCCGCTGGGGCCCAGGCTATCTGGTCTACAAATGTCCACAGGGCCAGAGCTGTGTGCAGACAGCTCAGCGCCCCCTGCCTTGGAGCGAACACTAGGGGCTGGGGGGCAGGACAGGGTGGGCTGAGCCAGGAAGGGGAATGGCTGCCTGGTCACTGGAGCCAGAGCAGCTGCTGCTGCAGCCGGCTACAGCACAGGGAAGAGAGAAGGGCAGGGTGGATGGAATCATTTGGCTGGCTGGATCCGGCCTGCAGACCATATTTTGCTCACCCCTGTGTTAAAAGAATGCCCTAGGTGTAGTCCACTTTTGGGAGAAGTCTGAGCCCCAAATTTAGGGTCATAGTTACATTTATTGGCCTTGGAGCTCCTGAGTTCACAAAGGTCCAGATCTCCAGCTGATTTGTGAGGCTTTAGCTGAACTCAAATGTACTGAGGGGTTTTGTCACTGACTACAGAATTCTCCCAAACTGACAGGGGCCTGTCTTTTCCTTCCCTCAGGGAGCCCACTGTGCTCTTGCTGCGTCCCAGACCCCATGGGCCTATCCTTCCTCCCTACTTATGGCTGCCAGAGCAACCGCACAGCCAGTGTGGCAGCACTGCGTATGAAAGCACGGGAACACTCAGAGGCCGTGCTGCAGTCTGCCAACCTCCTGCCATCCACCAGCAGCAGCCCTACTCCCCCAGCCAAGCCTACCCCAGAGAATGGCCAGGACAACAAGCCTTCTCCAGCCAAAGAACACATGGAAGGGGAGAAGAGCGTATGAGGATGGGTGATTCCTCAGCCACTGGCTTGTTGCAAAGAACCTTCAGCCTCCTGCAGAAATCATCATCTGGTATACTACAGTGTGGACCCACCCAACCAGGATGATCCAGGGCCACCATGAACTTTCGGGATCTAAGGCAAATATGAAAGGATGCCTTAGCTGCACTTCATGCCTCCTCACTTTCCTGATGCCACCATAGATTATTCCCTTGATTTATTGGCACCTTCTGTGTTTGGAAATGTCTGTGAAACTGTCTTTAGTCTCCTTCCATCCCCGTGATACCAAACTGTCCAGAATTCCAGCCTGCTCCCTCTGAAATCAGTGGTGCCCCCGGGTACTGTCTTCATTAGAAACAGGATCAACCTCAAATGCCATCCATCTAGTCAGTGGCAACACCTCAGGGTAGCCCAGCCCTGGCCTGTTTGGAATTGGATGCAGAAGGATCTTAACTTGACTACACTTCTTCTGGATGATATGCCTCTCCCAGAGGAGAGAGAGAAGCACTTGGAAGTCCACTAGAGCTGCTCCTTATGGAGCCCCCTCTCCTCAAAATGGAGATGCTTAGAAGGTGATACTTTATGGGGCAAGGAACCAGCTCCTTCAGCCTCCACTCCAGATCAGTGGGTTTTCCCTGGTGCCTGGCTCTCATCTTCCCTGCTGAGGAATGTGAGTTGACAGCACAAGCAAGAGCAGAGCTAGCTACTACACTGCCCTCTGTACCATGAGGATCTGTACCATGGAGCTCTTTCCCAGCTCTGCCTTTGGCCACAGAGCCAGACCCACAGTTAGTTCTTGCACACAGTGCAGCTTCTACTGTCTTAAGAGTCTGGGGCTGGAGGGATTTATGCTGTAAAGACACTACTTCCCCACTATGTTTGTGGTGGCTTTCCTGCCTAATTTACTTCCACCCCCAGATAGAAGAGGGAACAAGTAATTATGTCTGTTTGTCCTGCTCCTTTCCAATGTCACTGACTTACACTGAACCTGCTCCAAGCAACTGAGGTCTGAAAAGCAGAAAACAGATTGAAACTCATTACAATGATCTTAAAAAGAGTAAAATGCCCCTTGAGTGTTTCAGCTGAACACAGTGATTACCTGCAAAATGCTGAGATTGACTTGCTAGCAATTAAAATCCCTGTGCTATGCTCCATGTGAACATTACTCTGTTATTGGTGCTACTCCTTGTAGCAAATGTAAGGGATACAGGAAGTTCAGCAACAACCTAAAATAGTTTGCAAATAGGAATGTCAGCATTTTAATGGAGATTGTTGTTATTTCTGGACTTTTGACACTTTTTCTTTATCTGGGATTTTTGATCTTTGGAAAAGTTTGAAAAACAATTCCAAGTCATTTTGCAAACATGCCTGGACAGAAAAGATTGGAAAGCAGAGCAGTTCTGTGTTGCAATATTGCAAATACTTCTTTGTATGTTGGTGTCTTTAATAAAGAGAAAAAAAGGCTTTGTGCACATTCCTTTATTCCATCAGACTATCATTTCCCTTATTCAATTTGCCAGATAGACAGAAATATGTCTTAATCTGTTGGCAGCATGAACAATGTGAAGGAGAAATTGATCCTACTGGAAATATATTCATTTTCCAGCCTGTAATTCCCCCAAAACATAAAAGCATTTGAATTAATAGTTTAGAACTGATCCAAATCGCTTTAAATTGAATGGAAAAGCTTTCATTTACTCTAGTGGTTTTTAGATCAGGTCCTTAATGAATAAGGAAGGCTACAAAGTCATCATCAGTTCGGGTGTAAGTGACAGAAACTCACCTGAGTAAATGAAGTTACGCTGCTCAGACCAGGGGCTGACTTAGGCCCATAATTTCAGTCAACTCCAGCCTGCATTTCAGCATTTTGCATCCAGGTACTACTTTGGGTCTGATGTTGTGTGCTGTATGAAGAGCCTCCTGCAAAGAACTGAGTACCCTTAAATCAACTTAATACTTCACAGGATCAGACTCCTACAAAGTACCTAGACCAGAGCTGCATTGACTCATGTCAATAAGCAAACTTCCATTCCTACCCATACGATTTCAGTGTATCAGTTTCAAAGGTCCCATTACCTTCTTGAGGAGCAAAGGGACTTCCTATTGCAGCTTGGTGGCTCGCCATTCCTGCCTGAGGTTCCTGCTTGAGGCAGGAACTGTTAGTCCTTATATATTACTCATTAGAAAAGGAGAACTGTGTATATCTGTCCCAAAGGCACAATCCTGCCATGCTCTTGCTCCCTCTGAAACAAGCTGATCATGGGTATTGTTTTTATTCTATCCTTAAATGCCCACTAAAAATTCTAGCAGGGTCAATATTTATAGAATGGATTCATGTTTTTTAAATTGGTCTATTGTGTATTTTCTCTCCTGCCCTGATGATAAAACCATGTCCTAAAACAGGAGGAATATGCAAAAGCTTGTGGTTATTTATGTTCTAATCAATCAAAGGAGCAACTCTACTGAACTCTTAGAAGTCACTTACTAAAAATCAGGCTTCAGTTTATACAACTTCGAGTGAAAATTACAGCAAAAAAACCCATCAGAAATGGAACAGAATGTTATGGCCCAGAGAAGGAGAAGCAATCACTGTTCTTTAGTAATCTTTCCAATCATAGTTCGTTTTTCAGATTTTCTCAGCAAAAAAAAAGTGATCTGCTCAAAATTGGCAAACCCAACTTTGTTTCAACATAATTACCTTGCATTCAGTTGAAGTTCAGCCCTTCTGTACACTAACTCTTCAATCTAATTGTTTGATTAAACTCGTATTTCCTCCAGAAAGGTACATAAATAAGTGAATTGTTGAGCAAATTAAGAATACTTAACAGCATTGCATCTGAAAAGTAGTTACGCTGATTAAATTTTCTGTCCTTGAGGATTTTCAGGAAATTACTTTTGATCGTCAATAACACAATTAAGTAAACTACACACACATTAGCATGAATAATTGATAAGAAATTATGTATTACCACGAAGCACTGATTTAATAATTCATGATGCGACACTCTAGTGACTGTGCAAAACTGGATAACATCGAAAAGTCTGCCTGATGTTGCTGGAAACACTGCAATTACAAATTACTAGTTTTGTTGTACAATAAAGAAAAGTATCTGATGCATGTTGTAGTTTCTGTTTGTTTAATAAATGAATAAATTTGGAAAAAGAACACCAAGAAAAATTCTGTATTTTTTCATGTAAGGCAGTTTTTCCATCAAAATATTTGTTCTCATATTGCTTGCAGGTTGAAACCTTAAACCTCAAGGTGATCAGAATAGGAAAGATTTTTCTGAGTTTGAAGATATATGTTTGAAGCCCAGGTGCCTGTCTTCATTTAAAACTAGGTGGCTCATAGTTTTGTGGTATAAATTCTATGAAACAAAATTTGCTTTGGCTATCTCCATGAGCAGGAGCCAATGTCTTTTGAATCTCCACTTTCTGGTGCTTCTGTGATTACAGATACCCAGGATGATTTAAAAACACTAATTCCAACCAGCATTAAATTGAACACTTGGGTTTGCACTAGTTCACAGAGTGCCACCCAAGGCCTCAAGACATTTCAAAAACAAATCTTAGAACTGTCACAAGCGGTCACATATTCTAATCTTCATTTAATACATAGAGAAACTGAGGCAGAAGCAGCCAAATTCTGATCTTGGTTCTATCAGTGAGAACACAGAATGATTTTTATATCAGTGGAGTTATTTTACCTGTCTGGTAAAGAGTAATTTGGATTCAGAGAGGATAAGTAAATTGCTCAGTGTCATAGAATGACTCTGTA
Organism: Alligator sinensis; assembly: GCF_000455745.1. Lineage (NCBI taxonomy): Eukaryota > Metazoa > Chordata > Crocodylia > Alligatoridae > Alligator > Alligator sinensis. Next base: position 579,344 of record NW_005842499.1, on the reverse strand, counting down.
GCAGAGGCAAGAATGGGACTTGAGAGTACCAGGTTTCAGTCCCCTTTTTAACTAAGACATTTTCTTCCAGACTGGGAACCCCACTACAGATGAGAACCCCAGCATCCTTCTTTGCTAAGTGTACTTGGAGATGTCACATATATCAGAGCCATGCCACTTAAACCAGTACTCTAATGGCCATCTCAGTATCCTATGATTAAGTCTGCCCTTTAAAAGTTTATAACTCAGCTATAAAAAGCCACTCAGGCTGAAACCCAGAAAAAAAGGCCTGAGCCCAGGGGAACGATTTGCACGCGCACGCACACACACACAATTTCAAAATCAGCATGGATGATATTTTTCAATTCTGGGAAGAAAAGATAGAGGTCTAAGGTTTGGGAAGTGAGTCTTCTGTGAAGAATGGTTTTAAATGCTATGCTTTATTTTGAGCTAAAGTAGATTACTAGATCCCTGTCTGCCCAAGGGCAAGTCACTTAATCAAGCCCATGACTCAGTACCTTCTGTCCAGTAAGGTTAATACTTCTCTACTTTACAGGAATGGGTGAGGATGACTTACTTTGTAATTGTGAGGTATTCAGACAGTACAGCAATAAGGGTACAAGTACATTCTGTAGATAAAGCTCTCTAGTGTTACAATGGAGCACTGGTCCAGGGCTCATGCAGAGGGTTTATTGCCGTGCCACATTTTTTCAGCCTGATCAATGTGAGATTTGACAACATAGGCTGGGGATGCTCAGCATGCTTTTGTCAGGGTCACAGTGGGCACATGTACACGAGACACTACATTGCGATAGCAATGAGCTATGGCGACCACATAGCTTGTCGCTATGGCAACGTAACATCAGCAGGCACAAACCGTGACACTGCTGCTACTGAGCAGTTGGTTACTGCTCTACTGTTCTATGGAACATTTAGGTGTTGGTCACCAGGATGCTACCCTGCTATATGAAGAACATATGGTCAACACCCTTCTCTCCACTAGCTTTGCTGATTTGCAAGGAAAACAGAAACAACACAAAATTCCTTCAGAGCAATCTGGAGTGGATAGATCAGGTAGCCTCAGACAGCATCCAGGTGGACTTCCAGAATAAATATATTTGAAATGACAGGATACACTGCAGGTAGAAATACACAGAAGAAATATCCTATGGACAGAGAATAATAAATAGTGACCTAAAATCATTGTCCCCTGGTACAGGATTAGAGGAATAAATGTTCTGGATTCATCACACTGGGCACATCTACACATGTCCCTGTGGCACCTTTGTTACTGCACCATCATTTAGTACTTCTTTTTAGAAAATTTGCTTTCATCAGCTTACATTGCATTACAAAGAGAAAAGCTAAATCCTTAGCAGTAGCTGGCAGTGCACAGTTATTTTTAGCTGCTACGTCACCATAGCAACGTGCTATAACAAGGGAACATGTTGCTACGGTGACATAGCTGCAGCGTCACAGTTCTTGCCCATGGATGCTACATCACCATAGCGTGTTGTTACGGCAACATAGCATCACGTGTAGACACACCCAGTGTATCATTATCACAGATGGGTGAATAATTCAAAGGTTATTCTTCCAGCTGCCATCCAGATTTTTAAATGAGCTCATTGTAGGTATACTTGTTTGAGATCTCATTGCTTTTTACACACAGATGGCAACTGATTTTGACTGACATAGATGTCAGCAGGAGATACCATAGGAATTCCTACAAAACCGATCATCAACACTGTGTGTTTATGCTTGTCAGTGCATTGGCTGATGCATGGTTCTGAAATAATATGAGGTCTAATCTCAGCAAAAACGCACTGAAGAGACCGGCTCTCATAATATGTCAACTAAGAAATCACAAGGCATTAAAAATGCTAAATCTAAACAAAAACAAATGCAATAGATAAAAGAGATCAAAGCCCCAGCCCCTGCAACAGAACTTGACTGCTTATTGTATTTATGTGGCCAATGTAACACATCCAGATTGAAGAATCTCAGCTTGCATTCCTAAGAGCAAGTAAATTTCTTATTTTTGCAAAGAAAAGCTTCCTGACGTGACCAGCATGTGGATGATGTAGTGATAACTGCTTGAGCCTGCAGACAACCTAACACAGTAGTGTAGAGCTATGTGAGCGTCCTCTGTCCCCCACATCTACTTGGGATAGTAATGGGCAGGTCCAATGGAGACTTTAAGGATGTGTTCCCATGGTGCAGTGTGGTCCCATATAGAGCTTCCAAACCTAGCTCAGGGACCAGAAGCAACAGAGAGGTTTGGAGAATTCAGAGCTAGTTTTGGTATCTCAGCATGGCACTGCATTGTGTCCCCTAGACATACACTAAATGCCAACATTAACAAGATCATTGAAAAGATGAGTGTTAGCAGCTAGAAGGGCAAAGTGGGTGAGAGGGAAGCTGATGTAGCAGGATATGAAATTGACTTCATGGGAAGAAATGCAGAAGAAAGAGAGAGAGCGGTAAAGGTGGGGAAGAGAGCGCAACAGAAATGAGAGAATGGGGAAAAAGATAAACAAAAGAGCAAAAACAGCCCTAAACAGGTATAAAAACTAATGGGTCCTAAAAGGGTGACTATTTTCCACAATGAGGCCCTGAACACAGCATGTATACAGTGGTATAACTTACACTGGGTTTGTATGCTGATGTAAATTACACTGGGTCTGCAGCAGACAGACACATGGCTATCCTGAGGTAGCTGCATACAATGAGCTAGTATTATATCACTTTGACACTGGGGGAACGGGTAATATCTGTTTGCATTTAGGAAACTGCTACCTCAGGATAAGGTACAGACACACAACATCTATGCTGGTGTAACTTAGACTATTATAATTTTACCCCTGGCTTTTCTACATTGTATTTGAAAATGTGCACAGTACAGGGCTGTACAACATATATACACCTTTATTCTCTTGTACGAAAGCTGTTTGTAGAAAGGTAAATGTGCAGTGTCTCCCCCAGTGATGTTAAATGCAACAATAAGCTATTCTCTTGGATGCAGATTTTTATCCTGTCCTCAAATTGTGATTTTTCAGTGCCTGCTAGTGTTACATTACATAAGCCTAGGACATGAGTAGATAGCCCTTCGTTTGTAGGGAGTTTGTTTCACAGGCCATGTACAGGAACAAGGGGCGTGCACTGCAGTTTAGCTGAATGTGCTGTGTTTCATCCATCTTCTTTTATTCTGCAATAAGTGGAAGTGAAACCATGGAAGCTTACCCCTGAATAGAACAGGGTTAAGTTACCACAGTTTGTTTTATGTAACTGCAAGACAGGAACTGGCAAATGAAACAATTACACTGAATCGGTTTATGTGGGCTCCTAAGTGATAAATTGCCCCCAAATTGCTTTTTAGGATGGTATAATAGTTCAGCTGTCCAAACCCAGAGTCTCAGACTAGTCCTTGAGAAAGTTCAGTTTCCCACACAGATGAGTTTTACCTTGTGGCAGAAAATTCCACTCTGCCTGATGGGAAGAATGGTTAACAACAGTTTCTGTCACGGTGCAGGAAGCGTGGCTGTTTCTATGGGAAGTATAGGGAGTGGGCAGCAGGCTGGATGTGGCTGAGGAGATGGGTTGCTGTGTTCTACAGTAGCTGGAATGTCCTAAGGGCCGATAGTTTTATGTCCTGTTTTTTATCACATTACTGGGTGCATCTACATGTGCTATTAAGGTGACCTCCAGGGCAATTCATGCTGGAGTTAACTACTTCTGGGCACCGTGTCTACATGTGATCCTTGGACTGCAGCAATTAGAATCAGGGTGGAGCAGCCCCGAGCTGGCAGGGAACCTGGGGGGTTCAGTCCAGGACTCCAGCTGGCAACATCAGGTGGCAGAAGGTCTGGTAGGAGCCAGGGGTCTGGCCCCCAGCTGGCTGGGCTTTCTGGATGTAATTAGCACCCAGCAGTCACTGATCCACATGAGTATTTGATCGTACTCAGTGACTCCTCTATAAGATAGCACTGTCCCTAATAGTACTATCTTATGATGGAGTTAATTAACTGTGCCCTAATACCAGCACACGTGGCCAGTGACACTACTGTGGAGATAATTAGTCAACTGCAGTAAAGCGCCTATGGAGATGCACCCACTGTAATGTAGCTGATTGGTAATGAAGGAAGAGTAATCAAGAGGTGAGGGCACTATTTGCCAGTATAGGACACAGTCTTCAAACAAATGAAGATGATAGATGATCCTGGATGCTGCTATACTGGAGCTTGGCATCAGTAAGAAAGCCCAGAGCATTCAAACTATGGACTGAACTGACCATTGCCCAAGATACTGATAAAATAATAAATAAGGAGAATGACTATGAAATAGACTATGCCAGGACTATGTCTACATACCATATTTACTCAAATATAAGACAAGGTTTTCCCTCAATCAGTATGGGGAAAAAAGCCCTTTGTCTTACATTGGAATATGAGGAAACTTCATTAAACACATTGTCTATCATTAAACTGCTGCCAAAAGCAGCATGGGCTCAGTAATGGAAACCAACTATGAAGTTAATTAAATGGAGCCAACACTGAGCATGACTATAAAACATATGGCCCATATAAGGCAAACATACTGATGGGAACTTTTTTATTATTACTATTATTATGAAAGTACCAAAAACTTGCTTTCATCAGCTTACATTGCATTACAAAGAGAAAAAGCTAAACCAATTACAGGCCAACAAAGCAGTAAAGTATTGAAACTTAAAACATGTTGCCATCAGCTTCCATTATCTTACAAAACCTACCTGAACTAAAAAGAAAACAAAACAATAAGGTGCCAAACTTTAAAACATGCTTCCATCAGCTTTCAAAACTTTGACAAATAAGACCAACACAAACATAAAACATTTGTACCTAACAAGTCTTTCCTTCTCCAAATTCCATTAATCCAAGGTATTGGACACTTTCATTTCTTAATACCTCATTATTCCCTGTCACCTTCCAAGCTCACCTATTAATGTGCATCACCCCTGTGGTAGGACACCTTTGGTGCCTGCCACTTTAAGCAGGCTGCGGAGGAGCTGGTAGGTGTGATGAAGCCTAACAAGGAGGTCCTGGATTGAGTCATGGGGCTGAGCAACCTCAATATAAACCCAGGCCCTCAGAGCTGAGCTGGCAGTTGCTGCAAGGAGCCAGAGAGACAACGTCGCCCAGCGGGAGCTGCTGCTCCCAGAACACATGGAGCTTCAGGGTAGGAACTATAGGGATGGAGGAGATTCCTGGTCCTGGAGAATTACCTAAAGCTACACCCTGCTAAGCTAGGATGGTGTGGTGGGGTTGCCTGTGGTGGGGTGGTCCCCAGGAAATGCCACACCAGTGCCTCCCTAGTGAAAGGCACTCAAGTATGGGGTGCTGTATAGCCTCAGCCCCCACGACCTGGTGGGTTACCCTGTAGAGGGGACAGGCGAGGGGTCCAGGCATCATCAGACCTGAGATCCAAGGAGTGTAAGGCTTGAGAGCCCCAGCAAAGGGGCGGTGTAGTAGTTCCAGTGACGGGCGGACTATGGGCCCCTGTTAGGGGGCATGTACAAGTGATTGATTAGGCCGCATACAGTAGGGTCCGTATGGTGGACCTGAAGGACTGTGTGTGGACCATGTAGAGTAGGGTCTGCATGGGTGGGCCTGAAGGACTGTGCATAGGCCAGCCTGAGTAGGGTGAGATGTCTTTGGAGGGGCCTGAGAAGGCGGATCTGTATGGGAATGTGAGGGCTAGCGGTTCTGTACCTATCTGATATTACCTAGCTGGCCCATGCTGGGGCCAGGACCAGACCAGTCTAAGGACCAGAGTGCCCACCATGAGGGATGGCCAGGGCTACAGGTAGGGAGTCCTGACTGACCTACAAGTGAGGCCAGGGCCAGTAAGGTCAAAGGTCCCAGAGGAGGCCACAGCCATGAGGGAAAAAGGGGTTAGGGAGTTTTGCTGCCCAAAATGAGGGCAGAGTAGACAGCCTGAGAAAGAGGGGTATGGACACCAGGTGGGCATAGGATGAGGTCTGCTGTGGGGCCAAAGCAACATCGTGATGCCATCTGCAAGGCATGGGACACGGTATAAGGGAAGGTTCAGAGCTGTGTATTACGCCCTTGGCATCGGGTAGTAAATGGGCAGCCCCCTGGCTTATAAACAACTTCTAATAGGTTACATCAAAGGTGCGGCCGGTGGGCAGACTGCCCTGGACAGGTGGGCGGGCCAGTGTTTTGACCAGCTGCAAGATGGCCCTCGTCATACCCCTCATCCTATATATGTCTTGATTTAGCCCCTATCATGCCTTTTCCTGGGGGCTGGGGTGGCGTGGACACTAAGGCACACATTTGACAGCCCAGAGGCTGCAAGTTTGAGGCCATAGCACAAAGGTGGGTACAATATGACCCGTGGGCTGGTTCCGGCCTTCCAACTAATTGGATTCAGCCCATGGGCGGGCACCTGCCAATTGATTGGATTCAACCCGCAGCTGCCCCAACAAAGCTCCATGTGGGGCTGAGCCCCACCTGCGCCTGCCAGGACCAGCCCGAGCCAGCACACACAGATTCCTAGCAGGGCTGCTCCCAGTGCAGCTGCAGCTGCCAAAGTGCTGGTTGGCTTCCCTTGCCTCAAGCAGCTCCTCATCCTTCTCTTGTCCGTGCTGCGCTGCTCTGGGCAGGGAGGAAGCTGCATTTGGGCAGCTCCTCCCCAACGTGTGGGGCTCTGGCTCCAACTCCCAGCTGCCTTCCAACCACTTGGCTGCCTGTAGGTGGCTGCTTATTGTGCCAGGTGGGCGGAGCAGGTGAAAGGCAACCAGGAACTGTAGCTAGAGTTCCCAGGTGGGAGCTAGAGCTAATGTGCTGGGGCAGGAGCGCCTGGCTGTAGCTTCCCTCCCCACACAGAGCAGAGCAGCAGAGGCAGGAGGGGAAGCCACTGGAGGTGAGGGGAGCTAAGCAGCAACCTGGTGGCTGCAGCTGCACTGGGAGCAGCCTCACCAGGAAGCTCTGTCCAGTGGGCATGGGTGGGAGCACAGTGCAGGCCGCCCTGCGAGGGACCAGGTAGGGCTCAGCCCCATGTGGAGTGCCACAGGAAGCCATGGGCCAGTTGGAGGTGGGGAGTGGAACGCACCTGCACTGCACCACCATAGGAAGCTCTGCTGCACATGTCCCCAGACCCTCCCTCCACCACTGGCTGGCTACTGGGCCTAGTGCATGAGCAGCTACCCCCCACCCCATATGCATATATGCACCCCCCACATACCCACAATATACAAAAGTTACTGTAACCCAGGTGCACAGTGCTGCCCGTGGCTACCACCAAATAGTGGGATCCTGGGGTGCCCGGGAGCCAGTGACCTTGCCCAACCCTTCTAGTGGCTGCAGCAGGTTCCTCAAGAAGAGGGTCTCCCTGTACAGAGGATGAGCCTTGCAAACAGGGTTAACTATATACAAGACTTAATTATATACAATATCCATTACAAATAATCAAACAGGCTTAACTCATAAAGGCTATTAAAGAGAACATACCACACCCACAAGCCCAGTAATGACAGTCACAACATACAACCCTTCCCTTGAATACCCATAACCTAAAAGGAGAGTACTAATCACAGATAGATATTAAGGCACCAACATTGAACCAATTGAGTTACAGTCTGATAGGCTTGCCCATACTTATTTACACATCCAGTGAATAATTTTTATACACAAGGATGAATATGATGGCTCTCTGCATGCTTAACAGCCTGGGGTGATGCCTTGAAAGAAATAGCCACTTCTTTGCCCCTCTCACTGGAGTATGGGCAGGTCCTCCTTGGCTTGGGTCCCTCTGTGCTTGCTTCAGGTGTCACATGCTGCCGGCCGTTGCTCCCTCACTGGCGTCTCTGTAATACACTTCTCTCCCCTGATCTGTGACTCCTGACACAGACAGCCACAGGGTCTGGGCTGCTGACTCAAGCAATCCCCCTGGCCAGTACACACACGCCACCAGGAGACGGTTTTGTCACCTCCTCATCTTGGCTTTCTACAAGACGTCTCCCCCAGGTAAGTAAGGTTTAGCGTCCCCTAAACCCAGCCTTTCCTCACAGTGACCCAGGTGGCTGCTCTGGCTCCCTGTGGCTTGTGTCCCACCTCCTTCAACCCCACATGCAGGTGCACCGGGCCTGTCTCCCTCCAGTCTCTCCTGCTCTGTGCACACTTCCCCCCGTGCAGGGCTTGCAGGCTCCTTCCCTGCTAGGCTGCAGCACCGCTCTCCTCTATGTTCTGGGGGGATTCCTGGGCTCAGACGTCTCCCCGAGTCTGCAGCAACTCCCTCCGTGGCTCTGCAGGCTCCAGGGAAGAACCACTGCAGCCAGGATCCCTCCAGTCTCCAGCCTGCAGGGTGAGCCGTTTCTCTCTCTTTCCACAAGGGAGGACGGGGAAAAACCCTGTTATTCAGGACCTCTCTGGTCAATCCCACACAGGGATTTCTTCTGGAGGCTTCCACAATGGCCCCTGTTCCTTCTCTCTCTCCCAGAATGGGTCCCTCCAGGCAGCCTTCATCCATCCACACTATGATGCCTTCCTTGGGACAAACTTCCCCCTTTCTTAGCACATGGTCTCTAGCAGGGCAGCTTTCCCATGCTGCTGCCCAGCTGCGCTCCTCATGAGGCACTCCCCCTTTAGATAATCACAACCTTACTACAAAACAGCACCATTTCATTTCGACTTCCGTTTTGCCATTTCAAAGGGACAGCGTTTCGTTTGCCTGTTTCGAAGCACTGTTCCATTTTGTTTGATCAAAACTGTTGCGCTGTTTCAACATTTCGCCCATAGGTTATAATGGGGAATCATGAAAATACCCATAACTTTGTCATTTCTTGTCTGATTCAGATGAAAATTACAGAGATGGTATCCCATTCTGAGGGCATGAAACCTGCCATGGTTCAAGGAGATAGGTGCAGGGGTCTCTGGGAAACTGCACCTCAAACTGTTCAAAGCAAAACTCTTATTATTTGCCTGCGAGCGGCAGCCTGCTGTCATCCTGCATGCAGATCTAGGGGCCTGCACCCCCCCGGGAGGGCTGCAGGGCTGTGCTGGATTTTTCCTAGGGGGCTCAGGCCCCAGATCTGCACACAGGACGCCAGCAGGCTACCACCGCCCGC
>NW_005842499.1:541791-570046 GCF_000455745.1 Alligator sinensis | reverse complement strand
GCGGCTGCCGCCGCCCAGCTGGGGCCAGCACCAGCACTGGGTTCTTCCCAGCACTCAGCACAGGCTGCACCAAGAAGAGCCCAGTGCTGGTGCTGGGCCCAGCCAGCAGCAGCATCCTTCTGTCATCCTGTGTTCAGATCCAGGGGCCTGCGCCTCCTGAAGGAGTCTGGCACAGCCCCGCAGCCCTCCCGTGGGGCGTGGGCCCCCAGATCTGTGTGCAGGGTTTCAGCAGGCTACTGCTGACGGTTGGGGAAATAGCTTAGAGCTGCTGCCATCACTAGCTGGCAGCAGCAGCCTGCTGTCATCCTGCATCATCCAGGGGCCCGCACCCCCCAGGAGGAGCTGGGGAATGAGCAGAGAGCTGGGTAATCAAACAGGGAGCTAGATGTCACTATCAGAGCAGTCCTTCCCCACTCTTCCCCTTCCCTCTCCTTAGTTTCTGTTTAGCTGCAAGCAAGGGGGCTTCAAAACTCAAAACGTTTCAAAATGTTTCGAGTACCCTTGTTTCATTTCAAAGCTGTTTCAAAGCCTTTAGTTTCATTTTGGTTTCATTGTTTCCAGCTTGAAACTCATCAAAACAACTTTGAAACGAAATGCCCAGCAATTTTTTGCACAGCTCTACTGCTTGTTACATTACACTTTATTTTGATCTATTATGCAATCATCTCTATATATACACTACTCAAAAAAGCATAAATCAGGACAAAAATTATTTTTTGGAAATAAAATTAAAATATATTATAGTAGATGTTTGATTTTTTCTTCAGTATGATTTGTTTTTTTTATCTATACAGGTTTCCCTCACCAATCATGGTTTTGCCAACCACAGTTTTGAATATCCACGCTTAATATTCTATATACCATTTTGGTTACCACTGTATATAGTTTTGAGTAACCGCAGTTTTCCATGGCCACGCATCAGCCCACTACCTGCCATTTTTCTCCATAAGCCTTGTGTCTTGCCAGCCAGTTTTGCAAACCATGGGAACTTTCAGGAACCTAACCCCAGCGATTGGCGAGGAAAACCTGTAACTTGTTAAAATGATCCCTTTTGAAAGAAGGTGTGTGTGTGGCCCTTGACAGCTCACCAAAACTCTCTCAGCATGGCCCTGTCAGATTTCAACAAATCTGTGAACTCTGCTAAATACCTTGTCACACAAGGACATGAAAAAGGAAAGGAAAGCCTTTTCCTAGCCAACCCCTGGCCTGTAGCTATAGCTCTGCTGCCTCTGAGGCCTGATCATCTTTTCATCTCCCTAGAGCTACAAGTTATCTCCATTCTTCTTTTACATAAATCCACTTCCAGCTTCTTACTTAGTTACCTTGTGTTCCACCAGCAACACCACCCCCGTTAACTTGCATTTGGGCTTGAGCTATCTTGTACAAAGAGTTCCAGCTGTTGCAAGACTAGTGAATTTCTTGCCTTCCACAGTGCTGTGTGAAAGCTCAGTACAACTTTCCATAATCTTTCTCTCTTCTTCCTCTGGGCCTCAGCCCACACTTAACACAGAACTGTTTCCACTGTGAATTGTCTGTTAGCACTCACCCACTGTAGGAGTTTCTCTGACTTCCACAGACCATTCTGGTGAACTGCCACTCCCATATCACATGCCATATGCTTTCTTCCCCACTACATGTTTATCTGGGGCATTTGGCTGTTTGTTCTACATGTCCCTAACTGTAACTAGACTGATATAATCCAAAATGCTAACAACCAACTGAAGTCCCAGTACTGCTTCTGTAAGCTTTTGCCGACTATCTCCTTCCAAATTGTCTGCTTTGTCCCCTATGAACCTCCCCACTGGGGACCCAGTCTCCTTTTTCCTGACCCAGGCCTTGATTTTTTTATGGTCTGCCAACTCTGTTGTGGCTATTGTCTGCATCCTGTACCAATTCACAAATTTTACAACCTTCTTGTACATTGGTGGCATTTATTCAGGCCCAGATCTGTGACAATGACCTTTTAGTCTACGGCTGTGCGAAACGGAAGCATTCTGTTTTGACCAGCGTTTTGATGTTTCCACAGAACAATGTTTTGTTTCAAGCTGAAATCACTGTTCTGTTTCGTTCTGTTGAAACGTTTTGCCATTTTGACCCTGTTTCGCCTATAGGATATAAATGGGAAGGTTAAAACAGGCTATAACTTTGTCATTTCTGGACAGATTTGGATGAAACTTGCAGAAATGGTAGCCCCTTCTGAGTGCATGATGTGTGCAAAGTTTCAAGTAGATAGGTACAGGGGATTTGGAGAAACTGCACCCCAAAGTCTTGAGAGAAAAACTCAGTAGCCCTTTCTGTACCTACTACCTAGGAGGCTGATGAAGTGCAGTTCATAGGCCCAGCTCTGAAAAGTGGTTTGTAATTTCAAACAAGCACCTAACCTCATCACCAGAACTGAAGCCAAGTTCCTACAGCTCGGAACACAAAACCTGCCAACTATCTCCAGTACCCCACAAACTGCACACCAGAATCTATCAAACACAACAATACCTACCGGTGGGGACACATTCCTCACCAAAAAAACACTATGCATCCAGTTTCTCAGGCCCACTTTTCGCAGCCAGGCCTATGAACTTCACTTCATCAGTCTCCTAGGTACAGAAACTCATGCACTCAATATAGATTAGACAGTGGAATTCTGACGCAATGCAACCTGCTGGACATCTGACTCCCCTCTGCACTTTTACCTTTGCTGCTACATCCCTCTTTGCCCCCTACTGCCCACCCCAGTCTGTCCCTCACCCCCTGAAGCCTCCATTTCCATTTTCACTGACTGGCTTTCTTGCCTGCATGGCGTGTCAGGCCCGCCTCTGGCTTCCTTACTATTCCTTCCATCCAGGACCAGGAGACACATCAACTGCAGGTACGTCCTCAGCCTGACAACAGTTTTTCAACCCGAAAGCTGGCATCCTGGGCAGCTAAGCCAAGCACACCAGGAGCCTCACAACTGCACAGCAACCAGCAAGTGTCAGGCCTGTCAAAGACGTGACAGATCTGGGCTTTCCCAAGCAGGACTGTGTGTATGCATGTGTTAGCTGGAGGTTATAGTGCCTCCTACCAGCCTTTCACCAAAGGATCATTGGTCCTGGCATATACGGAGCTGCTGCACTGCCAGCAGTCCCACCAGGCCTCCCTACCCTGGCAGAGTGCAGTTTTAGTGGTCATGCCCAAGACCTGGGGCCTCCTCCTTCCCCATAGCCCCATCCCATACCTCCAAGTTCATCCTGGCGGGGGAACAAGCTCAGCAGGGACATGTTCTTCCCCTGTTGGCTGGTGATGCAGTTAGTGCCCCCTCAAGCTGAGAGCAGAGCATTACCTGATTTTTAAAGAAATGAAAAAAAGGAAATAGGTGTGGATGGAGTGAGGAGTGTGGCACTCATTCCATCTGCACCCGGAGCTTGGGGAAGCCCAGCAGCAGAAGGTTCACCTTCAGGAAGCCAGCTGCTCCACCAAACCAGCATCCAAGCAGATGTGGTGGGGTGTCACTACATCCCCAGCAATGCTGAACACCTTCTCGGTTGGCACACTGGTCGGTGGACAGGACAGGTGTTACCAGGCAACTGGCCAGATCTGGCCACACCGGGCTGTGGCTTGCCCAGTAGGCCAAGGGGTCGCACAGCAGCAGCTCCACGTCCTTGGCAAGATAGGCAGCCACCAAAGCATGAGCACTACCTGCCTGATGCTGGGGTGTGGTGGCTCTGGACCCCACCATAGAAGCCAGGCCCTTAGCCCATATTGGCAGCGCCTGTGGTGAAGGACAAGACTAGCTTGCGGATGGCGTGCTAGCATGGGACAGTGGATCCCCCTGTTCCACGGCCCCCTGCATCTGCCATTCTGCCTCCCTGACTTTCTTTACCAGCACCTCCATCCACTGATTCAGTGTTGGGCTGCCACATACAGTGCCCTTTACCCTTGGGTCACACATGGCAGCCAGCACATGGACTGTACTGGACCGCAAGGGATCAAGCCATTTCCTGATGACCTCCTTCAGCCGCCTCACCAGTGCCTTCACATCTGGTAACAGCAGCCTGCCCCAGCCAGGAACATTGATCCCCCGGAAGCTCTCCATTTGGCTCTGAAGTTCCCTCACTATGGGGATCGCCTGGCTAAGGAGGGCATCAGCAGCACTGAGCCTCTCGGTGACCTCGAGGAAGGGCTTGAGGACCACCAAGATCTGGGAGATGGTATCCCACTCAGCTTTGTTCAGGGGGCTGTTGATCCCAATCTCCCCGAGAAGAACCATCTCATGGATGGCCTTCTGTTGCTCTACCAGCCTTTTGAACATCAGGTATGTGGAGTTCCACCGAGTCTCCACATCCTGCATGATTTTGTGCTGCGGGATGTTCAGTTCTGTTTGTTTGTTCCGTAGCATCTTGCCCCCCTTGATGCTCCGGTGGAAGTAGCCTGCCACCTTCCTGCATTTGGAAATGAGCTTGCTGGCAGTGCTGGTGCCAACACTGGCATCCCTGCCCCTCTCCAAGGCATCCCTGACAACAAGGTGCAACTTGTGTGCCACACAGTGGATGTCAACAAAGTTGGCATCATGGACCACCTTGACCATATTGGCCCCATTGTCGGTGACCATGAAGCTGCAGTTGAGCTTGCCCTGCCCAGCAAGCCATGCCTGCACCAGGCGGTTCATGGCCCCCATGATCTCTGCTGCTGTGTGGGACTCATCCAGCACCTCGGCTTGAACGAGAGCCCACTGATGGCCTGACTGGTCACACCAGTGCCCTGTGCGGGAGAGGTAGGCATGATCTCCACTCCGGCTGCTCCAGATGTCCGAGGTGAAGTGTAAGGCCACCTGCAGACCTGCCTTGTGCAGCTCCTCCCTCAAGTACTCCACGCATGCTTCATACAGGGATGGCACCACCTTCCTACTGAAGGTGGTGAATGTGAGTACTTGGTATGATGCGACTGCAAGCACCATGAGCTGCCTGAACCCTGGCCGCTAAATGAAGGAGAAGGGCTGGCCATCAACAGCAAGCATCTCCCCAATGCTCTGGGTGAGCTTGCTTGGCCTTGCAACGTTCCCCGCATTTTGTCCGCCTTTCCCTCACTGTTCCAGTGTGGCCTGCCTCTGCTGTGGCGGGGGCTTTGGAGCGAGCAGGGGACTTCCCTTTGGGCACGCTCCCACTGGTGCCAGGCTGAGGAGGAGCAACAGCAAGGGGGTGGTGGCTGCAGAGGTGCATCAGCATCCCTATGGTGCTCATATGTTTTGTTCCCTTGCCCCGGCTGGTTTTGGCTCGGCAGTGCAGGCAGATAGTGTATGTGGGATCATCTGCCAGCTCAAAATGATCCCAGACCACACTACCCACTCACTTTTCGGGTCCGGGTGCAGCTGTGGATGCTACTGCACTTTTCCCCCTCCTCAACAGGCAGAGGCACAGCAAGAGGAGGAGCGGACTCAGCTGAACCACTTGCCTCCACCTCTACATCAACCTCCTCCGAAGTGCCTTCTGGGGAAGGAGACCCAGCTCAAAGGCAAACTTGAGGGGTGTCAAGCACAAACTCAGCTGATTCCCCCTCCCTCCCCAGAATGTCCCTTGCTAGGGCGCTAAGATCCAGATCCAGCACCAGCTCTTCTTCTGGCACTGGCACTTCAGCATGGGAAGTGACAAAGGGGTGGAGTAAGCTGCTCTGCTGGTGAAGGTGCTGGTGCTGCTGGTTGTGGTTGTTGTCATGGTGGGGGTGGGGGGGTTATGGCTGCTGCATGTGGATGGGATGCAGTATCGGGCACAGGCAGTGGCTGGGGCACTGCTACCCTCTCCTTGCTGCTTGTAGCAGCCTCATCCCTTTTAGCTGGAGGAAAGAGGCTGCATCTCAGTTTGATGGTGGGGTGGAACTTACCGGTCTCCCTCTACCCCCTCTTTCACCCCTCCCTGAAGGCTGGCCAGTGTGATCACCTGCCTTTTCACCAGGCTTCATGATGTGTTTCATGTCTTCCTTTTCAAGAAATATATAAATGTATTTGCGTTCCTATATAAGCTGAAAACTGTAGGTGTGGTGTAGTGACGAGATTTACGAACCCGATAGAAATATGTCTGTGCGTAGATAAACTCAAAAGGAGCTGAGATGCAGTAATGAGATTTATGAACCTGATAGAAATATGTCCGTGTGTAGATAAACTCCCATCTATGGACACACTGTCTCTTGCTAAGACATTAATATCGTCCATGTACAATATGCATTTTACTTGCATACCCTTTTCTCTGGGGATCGGCATGCCCTCAGTCACACAGTTGGATGCTGCAGATGAATAGGAGTGGCAACAGGGGGCAACCCTGTCTGACACCTGATCTGACCGTGACTTCCTTCATTAGATGACCATTCACTCCTACCCTACACTGTGCTCCTTCGTATAAAGTTTTGATCCAACTTAGAAACTTTGGTGGGACCCCCATCTCACTCAGTGGGCTAAACAGGAACTCATGCTCCACCCAATCGTATGTTTTTTATAAATTGAGATTCAGGAGTGCCACATTCAATCCTCATTCTTGACAATACCAAACTGCATCTCTTATCAGTAGCAGTGTTGTAGTTACTGCTCTGCTGGGGACTGCACAAGCCTGGTCACTGTGGACCATCTTTCTCATGACTTTTTTAAAATCTATTCACAAACACCTTGACCATTATCTTATAGTGTAGTTTCAATAAGGTGTTTCACCTCCAGTTCTCCAACTTTTCCTGCTCTCCTTTCATGTACAATAGCATTATTATTCCTGTGTCCATATCTGTCCCATCATCTTCCTCTCCAAACACCCCTGGAACACTGGTAACAGGTCTGAGCTTAGTGGGTGCATCTACATGAGACACTTTACTATTCAGTAGAGCAGTTTACTGCACTGTAAGTATGTGCTTCTACATATGAACATGCATACTGCCCAGGAAACGACTCTAATTGCAAGTAAATTTGCTACCTGCAAATGCAAGTAGCAAATTTTACTTGCAATTAGTTACTGCGCAGTAGCACTTGTATAGACACCTGACCAGGAGCAAATCTGCTCCCGGTCAGCTGGCCACCGGGGCCAGTAAATTTCTTCCTGCCCCCAGGAGTTGCCTGCTGCCCGGGCAGGCTCTGCCACAGGAGCCCAGGCAGGGATTATGTCCCCCTGTCCCGACAACAGGGTGCTCCAAGCCCCCCACTCTGAGATTGCAATTGGGGAGCAGGGAATGGGAGAGATCCTTATCTCCCAGCCCTCACTTCACCATCGCAATTGGGGAGTGAGGAGCTAGGAGATCCTTATCTCGCAGTGCCAGTTCCGTGACAGTGGGGCCAGCGCTGGGAGGGTCTTGTCTCACGGCACCAGCTCCATGACTGCAGGGCTGATGCTGGAAGATGCTGGGCCATGGCCACCTGAATATGGACTAATCTGGGACCCTCTGGGAAACACAAGCTTGGTAGTCCTTGAGGGTACTTGACCCACTGCAAGACCTTGGGGTGCTTCCCTCAGTCTGAAGCACAAATAGTGGTCTTTCTTGGTCAGCTGAACCAAGGGGACCCCAAGGCATAATCTAGACCCTCTCCCAATAAGTCTGGCATGCTAGGTACAAAGGAGAATTTATTGGTTACAAGAAGTAGGTTTGGAAGTGGGGGGTACAGGGTACAGCAATATCAGAGAAATACCTTAGAGCAAACAGTGGCATGGTAGCCTTTGATCACGCATCTGAGTTACTACAAGCTATATATCTAGTTAGATCTCAGGTAGCTTACTCACAAGTATCATCCAGAGGCAGGTAGACACTTCCTCTGGAGGCAGGCAGTTCATTGATCATGAGTTTCAAGAGAGAGAGCGAGTTTTAGATGATCCAGCTTCTCTCTGTGAGTTTTTATCATGGCTACTGCCCCTCCTCCTGGGGAGTCCTTAACTTATATAGATCTTATGACCTCATTTACCTGATCCAATGGAGGCCAGCAGCTGTTGGCTGCCAGCCAGCCAATTTGAAAGGCATCATTGGTTGCTGGTTTGACTGGCAGGGTCTTTGGCCCCCTCCTAGTCATGTTGGCATTACTTAAAACAATAGGGAGCTTAAGCCCCCCACCCAGGTATGTGATGCCAGGCATATGGACAGAGGAAGTAGGTTTCCATTCTCCCTCAGGAATGTATCCAGCTCAGGTTACAGCTCAGGGTTATCTGAAGCAGATGGGATCAGAGGAGTCTGTCCTCTGCAGTGACCATGGTAGCCATATTGTCAGATAGCAGAGTTTGGGGAGAGACAGGGATGGTATTTTGCCACACCTCCCCATCCTATCCCCTTCCTCCTATATACAATTAAAATCTCCAACCAATATTAGGGATAGTGCTCCTGGTAGAAGGATTATTATCACTTTCTCTAAAACAGTGCAGTGTGCCTCCCGTTCTGTTGGTGCATAACATTTCAGTATTCTAAATCTTTCCCCTCCCTTCTCCCTGGACACATCTACAAATGCCTGTGACTGTGCAATTGGTACCTGCCATGGATTTGAGAGTATTTGAAGCCCCAGGCTGAAGAATCTGGGAGGTAAGATACATGCCAGTGGTAACACCACATGGACATGAATGCTCTGTGGATGCAATTTGAAACTGATTTGGCTAATTTGGTCTGAGACATGGAAAAAAAAGCATAGTTTGAACTATATATAAGTACCAGGCTGGCCCTGATCTGCTTGAGGTCTTTAGAGACTGACTATGGGAGGGCTGCCTGGTGGCAGGAATCTACAAATGCCCCTGTGGCAGGAATGGACCAGGGCCTCATGACCCTTCTTTACAAGAAGGGGCTGAGGGGGAATCTGAAGAACTGGAGACCCACAACACTCCTGAACTTTGATTATAATCTGCTGGCCAAAGTCTTGGCTGAGTGCCCCAAATCTATTATAGGTATGGTGTGCACAGTGCTGGGGTGGCTTCACGGTGCCCTGCTGCAGCTGCGGGATGCACTGGAATACCAATGGAAGAGGGGGCTGGACATTGCTATGCTGGACCTTAACATAGAGAAGGCTTTCAAAAGGGTATCCCACTTATTCCTCTTTAAGATGCTGAAGAATATGGGGGTTCTCCTGACCTTTATTGCCTGGATAAGGATGCTGTACACTAACATGAGCAGCAGAGTACTGGTGAACGGGTTCCTATACTCCAGTCACAGTGGAGTCAGGCATCTGGCAGGGATGCCTGCTCTCATGAATGCCACATGCCCTTGGAGGCTGGCGGTGGGGGGTGGCACAACGACCACCTGCAGGCAGTGGTGTCAGTGGCAGGGGCATGGAAGTGGTGAGCGGGGAGCTCCTGCAGGCAGCTATGGTGGTGTCAGTGGCGAGAGGGGGTGGCGGGTGGCTAGCGTCAACCAGCAGTCGGCAACCACCTGCAGACACTTCTGGCAGCAGTGGCCGCAGCCAGAGGTGATCAGGGACTGCCTGCAGATGCCACTGGCAGTGTCGATGGCACTTTTCGCAGGGGGTGTACTGCCAATCTCAGGGGATGCACCCGCATATACCCCCTACGCATCGCCAATGCCTGCTGTCCCCTATCCTTTTCATCTGCATAGTGGAACCACTAGCCCAGTGACTCAGGCAAGACCCTGAGATTTATGGAGTGGGGATTCCTTGGGGCATCAGGGAAAAGAGGAGAGTTCTGGCCTACATGTGTTGCACAAATTATTAATTGGCTGCAGTAACGAGTGAGAAGGGTGATAAGGCAAGATGCCATGTTTATTGATTAAAATATTCAAAAGAGTGCTCACACTCACTCACTCACTCACTCACTTTCAATCGCTCTGCAGATGTTATAGCTACCAAAATTTGTTGCTCAAAAACTATGCTAGGTGGCCAGCCTAGTTAGTCTGAGATCAGGAACAGGGGATACAGATGTGTCTGTGTTCCAGTGAAGTTCTCAGAGTGTTACTCCACCTCTTGCTGCTAAGTCTCTCTCCTTTATAGGGGTTATCAAGTTGGTGTAGGGTGACTGGTCCACCTTTTCTGATTCTGTGGTTCCTTTGTCTGAAATCTCAGTACTTTTCCATCCTGACAAGCAGTTCATCATTGTCTTTAGGTGTTGCTCTTCAATCACTCTCTTTTACAGCATCCTTCCATTATCACTGGTGTGGGCTTTGTCCAGAGTCCCTAGCTTTGAGATGTTGCAGACTTTTCTTCATTCTTATCTTTTCTGTTTACCTTCATTCCTCGCCTGGTACAGCCTGGATTCTTCAGCCTTTTCAGCATGATTCACCATTTGGTAACTCGTTTGCTGACATATAACTTACTCTGCTTTTACCATTCACTCTTCATTCATTCGTCCATACATCCATATATATATATATATAAGGACACGATAACAAAAGATAAAGATACAATAATGAGCTTGATTCATAATAGCAATTTAAAATTACAACATTAAAACATAAAATAAAACAACTGCTATACTCATGCTAAGCATTATTGATTTATACTAAAACTTAATTAAAACTAAATATTATTAAAATAAAACAAATGAAAATTAGTTTAAAAACAAATAAACCAATGCTGGTGCAACACATGGATGACCACAATGTCCTAAGCCAGGGGCGGGCAATTATTTTGGGTGGAGGGCTGCTTACCCAGTTTTGGCAAGCTGTTGAGGGCCACATGGGTAGCCTCGCCCCTTGACAGGGACCCTGCCCCCTGGTCTCCATCTTGGGACCAATGTCCCAATGTCTTGGGACCAGTGTCCCAGGGCCAGCACTGGTGGGGCCTAAAGCGGGGCGCAGGCTGACAGGGATCCGTGGAGCTGGGCTGGGCTGCACCAGCAGGGAGAGGGGGGAGCTGGCCCGGCTCCATAGAGCTCCTGCTGGCCAGGACCCTGTACTCCTGCTGCCCTGCTCTGGGCCCTGCCAGCACTGGCCCCGGGACACTGGTGCAGGCCCTGTGATCCCGCTGGCTCCTGTGCCCACTCACTCCCAGTGCCCCCCAGCCCTGTGGTACAGGCAGGGGGCTGTGCACAACCCCAACCCCCTGCTCGCCGGCAAGAAATGAGCTGATGCTGAGCGCAGGGGGAAAAGCAGCCCCTCCCCTGCCCTGTGACCAGCGCTCCCTGCTGTAGCTGCTCGCAGCCCACATGGGGCTGTCCTGAGCAGCCCCAGGCAACCCCATGCAGGCTGCAAGTGGCTGCAGCATGGGTCACCAGCGGGGTCACTTTTCTGCTGGGCAGCATAGGGGTGGCAGTGGCAGCCTCACCCCAGCCTACCATGGCGTAAGCTCTGGGCAGGCAGCAGCAGCAGCAAACACTGCTCGGCATGGCAAGCTGGGGTGGGAGGGCCACTTTCCTCCACACCGAGCAGCTGCTGCCGCCGCAGTGCAGCCCCGACGGGTGAGCCCGGAGCTGGCATGGGGTCCAGGCTAGCGGCAGGGGTGGGTTACAAGCTGGTGCTGAGCACGGGGAAAAGCAGCCCCTCCCCCACCCTGTGGTCAGCACCCTGTGCTGGAGCCACTCGCGGCCTGTGTGGGGCTGCCTGTGCCTGCTCAGGACAGCCCCATGTGGGCTGTGAGCAGCTGCATCAGGGAGCACCGACCATGGGGCCCATGGTCCTCCCCTGTCCTTCCCCCCCACCTGCTTACCTGAGTTTTCCGCACTGTTGCAGCCACAAGGAGCCACATGGTCCCAGGCCAGGTCCCTTCTGGCTGGGGGAGTGGGGCTGGAAGGGTCCTGCTGTTGCTGGAGCCCTCCAGGGCTTTCCCTGGGTCCTACTACCCCTGGCTCCTGTCATCTTTGACAGGAACCAAGGACAGATAAATATTAATTTTCTAAATTTTGGGGGGGCCCCACAGGCCAGATAGAATGGCCTAGTGGGCTGGATCCATCCTGCAGGCCATATTTTGCCCACCCCTGTCCTAAGCAGAGACAAGTGGTCAATGGAAAGAGTGCTGCAACATCCCTAGGTATACAGAGTGACAACAGGGTTCAAGCTCAGTGTAGCTGAGAGTACCTGCCTGGAATTGGGCAAACTCAGACCTATCTACCCTGGGGATCTCTGTCCCCCACAAGAGAGTAAAGATCTTCAAAGTGGCTTTTGACCCAGAGCTGAAAGGACAGAAAACATAGGAAAAAACGGAGGCCTTGGTCAGACAAAAACTGGCACTGTGGAACTTGTCAATGGGCGGGGGAGCAGGGGGGCGGCATGTGGCACTCATGAGGGCAGTGTTATTACTGGTTCCTCTATATACTGCACTAGTCTTCACCCGTCGAGCAAATCATCTGTAGAATCCAAAGGGCCATGTGTTTCTCTTCTGGGGTACCAGATGTGAGAAGGTTGCAAGGACCAAGCTGCATAAGACAAAAAAGACTAGGAACTGAGGAATGCCAAACATCAGGTTATTCCTTTGGACCAAGTACACACGCCAGATATGCAGCCTGGCAACTGGAGAGGACTCCAAAACAGCCTGCTTCAAGAAATATTGTGCAGGGGATCTGCTATGATGCTGGGGAGTGTACACACTGCACAACTTGCACCCATGGACCTCGGAACTGCCTTGATTCTACAAGGTCCTGGAATGGTTCTGGAGCAGATACAAGCAACAAAAAGAAGGCCCAACACCCCTGAAAAACCATGGTAAGATTCAGGAGGTGGTAAGAGCAAGGGACAGCAAGGCTGTGTGGGAACAAGTCTTCCTCAAGGACCTGGAGAGGGAACCCAGGAACCTCAACTGGCAGGTAACCTACCAGACACTCCCTGTGTAGGCACAGAAACAGAGAGGGGCAGAAAGGTACACCAAACTGCCCCAAGCAAATCTGCTGCTGGAAGGCAAAAACAATTGATCACCTCCTCTGGTACTGGTCGTATGCCAGGGAGGTGTGGAGGAAAGTAATCTTATTCCTCATGATGGTGACAGGTGTCAGGACCCTGACCAGAGAAGTGGTGCTGTTTGAACACCTAATCAAGCAGCAAGAGACCCCAACAGCTCGCTGTGACCAGTTCATCTGCTTCAGGAATGCTCTGTGGAAGACCAGAAACCTGCTCATTTACAAACACACAAACCTCTCAGTGAAGGACTGTGTCAGGATGGGACTGAGTGAGATTCAGTTGTACTACAAAAAGTCAGTAGAAGATGATGGGAAGGAAATGTTGAAAATCATATGGAAGAGAGGAGACTGGCACAGACTGTTCAAGAGCAAGACCCCCAAAGAGGACAACAACGATGATGACAATGATGACAAGGAGTAGGAAGATGTGAGCAACAAGGACAATGGAGGAGAAGAGGATGATGAAGATGATGAGGACTAGGGACTGGGGAAGGGAACAAAGTCCTTGTGGGGTGGGAAAGGATGGGGGAAGTAGAAGGATCACAATCAGTTTGGTGTGATTATAATGGGTAAAAGAGATGGCAATGGACATGCAGGTGCACAGGTGCAGCTACTGTAATGGGATTGTGTTGCTGTAATGGTGTATGTGTGTTAGGAACTGTCAAATGAACCAGAGTGGTCACAAGATAGTGTTGCCAATGTAGAAGTATATATACTTCTAATATATACACACACACACATATACGTATATTCCAAAAAAGAGCATAGTCTGTACTATATATAAATAGATATAAAAGTGCTGCTTAAAAGTGTGTTTATGGAGTACCTGTACTAAACTTGCAGTAATTTCGGTAAAATGCATCAATTCTGGATTAACTATGTGGGAACCCATAGAAATTTGCCTATCTGTAAATTAATACAGCCATGTATTAATATACTTTTATTTACAAGTATTTTCAGATGTTCTCACTTTCATGTGCTCAGGGAAAGCAGGGTTTGACACTAAGGGGAGGAGGAAGGGGCTACAGGGGGAAGCAGTTGGATAGGGCAAGGGAGTAGGGCTGTGCGAAGTTTCGCCACCAGTTTTGTTTTGATGCTGTTTTGACTCGTTTTGAGGTCGCAACAGCAAAATCATAACGGAACAGATATGGTCGAAACAGACTCGAAGCAAAATGAAGCAAGTCGAAGCGTTTCACCGTTTCAACGCTGTTTTGACGTTTCGCCCATAGGCTATAATGGGGAAGGTTGAAACAGTCTATAACTCTGTCATTTATGGCCAGATTTGGATGAAACATGCAGGAATGGTAGCTCCTGTTGTGGCCACAATGTTTGATAAGTTTCAAAGAGATAGGTGTAGGGGGTTTAGAGAAATTGTACCCCAAAGTCTTGAGAGCCAAACTTGTGTCATGTGTATGTGTTAAGCCACAGCAGGGTCAAAACTGCAGGCATGCTAGCCCCTTGTAAGGCCACAAAGCCTGACAAGTTTCAAGATGATAGGTGCAGGGGGTTGGGGGAAACTGTACCTCAAGCTGAGGACAAGCAAAACTCATGACATGGTTGACACTGCGTGTGTTAAGGTGCAGCAGGGTGAAAGCTGTAGGTCTGCTAGCCCCTGCTGAGGCCATGAAGTCTGCCAGCTTTCAACCCCCTGCACCTATCTCATCTCCTTGAAACATCAGTTGATGCATGCCAGGGTATTGTTGGTCCTGCTGGCTACAGCATTGCACTGCCGGCTCATGTTCATACTGTAGTCAATTATTACCCCCAGGTCTGTGGTGGCAAGTGATGGGGGATCTTCGGTCCTGCTGCCTGATGAGAGGCAGCAGTTGCACAAGCACCCATGTTACAAGTTTTGCCTGTCAGCAGCTAGGGCTAGGGGTGCAGGGCCCCAGAACCCCCCTGCTCGGGCTTAGTGGCTGCAGCAGGGGCTAGCAGCCAGGCCTGCAGTAGTTTCTCCTCCACCCCCATGCCCCAAGACAAGCACAGTCGCACAAGCACCCATGTCACGAGTTTTGCCTGTCAGCAGCTAGGGGTGCACAGCCCCAGAACCCAGAAGCCCTGCACCTCTCTCCTTGACAGCTGGCAGACTTCATGGCCACAGCAGGGGCTAGCAGGCCTGTAGCTTTCACCCTGCTGTGCTTTAACACGCACAGTGTCACCCATGTCATGAATTTTCCTTGTCTGCATCTTGAGGTACAGTTTCCCCCAAACCCCTGGACCTATCTCCTTGAAACTTGGCAGGCTTTGTGGCCTCAGCAGGGGCTAGCATGCCTGCAGTTTTGACCTCGCTGTGGCTTAACACATATATGTGACATGAGTTTTGCTTCTAAGAATTTGGTGTGCAATTTCTCTGAACCCCCTGTACCTGTTTCCTTGAAACTTGGCAGGCTTCACGCCCTCAGAAGCAGCTACCATTTCTGCAAGTTTCATCCACATCAGGCCAGAAATGACAAAGTTATAGGCTGTTTCAACCTTCCCCATTATAGCCTATGAGTGAAAAGTCGAAACAGGGTCGAAACCGCGAAACTGTTTCGATGGAACAGAACAGCTGTTTCAAATTGAAACCATATTCGAAATGGAACGCTGTTCCCTTGAACTGCCGAGACACCGGTCGAAATGGAACGCTGCCATTTCACACAGCCCTACAAGGGAGCCACAGAATAGGTCTGACACTCTTGCAATAAATAAAAGAGTATCTGTAGTCCACATCCTGTGGCAGCACACTGTTCTTCCTATTCAGCTCTCCATTCTGTAAATAATGCTTTATTCTTACCATTTAAAAACCTCATATTTAATGTCATGGAATATTGATTTTAAATGACCATATTACCACAAAATATATCTTTTCCTGCTGACGGAACAGTGAAGTTATTACATGAACATGTGCCATGTGTGAGAGTTTCACTGGCAGGTAGCAAAATGAACCCTGTTTCAGAGGGCTGATAATATTTTGACAATATGTTAATAAGGGAATCCTACAAGGTTATCCCAGTGATCTGCCATGAGCTTGCTGCCACAATGTGACATTAGAGTTTGGGTTCTGCTTTGGTATCTAAGAAATATAGATTCAGTTTCTGGTACTGGCATAGCCTTCCTTACAACCTGTTTTTTTCTGTGGACAAACATTTTCAATCATGTTCTTGTTTAAATATTTTATGAAAAGAAAAATGAAAATTGATGGCTGCATAAATCCTTCAGCATTTGGTCCATTACTCCTGTTTAAGGCTTCCTAGCATAGCTGTAGTGTCAGAGACCTAAAAGAGGAGAGCCCCCCCCCCCCCCCCCCCCCAATAAAACCCAGCAACCTCTGTGCCAGTTTATCCAACTGGATTGCATTTATGCAAAGAACATGAAGCAGCTCTTTTCTGATTGGCTCAATTACCTCCAGTGTGACAACGTCAGCATCCAGTAATAGGCCTATGCATTCTAATTAGTAGGAATGTGGATTACTTGGTATCACCACTCAGTGTCTTTAATTGGCCCATCTGAAGCACCAGGAGGACTCAGCTTTACTGTTTCTGTTATAGGAGGCAGCTTATAGGGAGCAATGTGGTGTGTTTGAGACACTGTAGGCCACAATAAGCTCATCATGTCAACATAGACAATTTGATATTTATCCATTTCAAATACCTTTGAAATGACCTGAAATAGCCTTCCCATACATAAAAAATATAGACTCTAACTTCAAAGGACTTTCTCCAGCCAATAGAAGGTTATTAGGCATGATCATCATAGTCTTGCATGCTTTTAAAATCTATAGATTTAGAAGCAAAGTACAATGCATCTGCCTGGGTGTTTGGGACTTTGTAGCTGAATAAAACTCTTATTTGTACCTTGCAGAGCTGTATGATATTTGACCCTTAATATGGTTCTGGTTCAAGATTAGCTATTGCGTGCTTTGGGCATCAAAGTAGCATAATTTAGAAAAAAGGTGCTTGGAATGTAAGAGACAGCTTGGAAGAAGATGTGCAGGTTAAATAGTAGATTTAATTTGCTATATACTGGGTGCATCTACACATGCACTTTACTGCCCAGCAGACAGCCCCCATGATGAAACACTCTCATGCCCAGTCAGTCCCTCTGCAGCACATGGAGTCCCAGGGCTGCTCTGACAAGGCTCCACTAGCTGTGCAGCAGCTGGCTGAGGCACAGCCTCCACACTGAGGGTCCCTAGTGCCTCAGCAAGCCCTCGCTGCTGCACATGGAGCCCGTTGGAGCAGCCCTGGGCTGGCAGGCTTACCCCCTGGATTCCCTGCCAGCCCAGACTGCTCCCACCAGGCTCCATGTGCTGCCCACAAATAAACTCCAGAGCAGTAAGCTCTGGAGTTTATTCATGTGCATTAATTGCATGTGTAGATGTTCCCACTGGTATTATACATGTAGTAGCAACATCCCTGTCTTTCTTCTTCATTCTTTTTTTCATCCATCCCTTTTCAGCTATAATCTTATGTGTTGTCATAAAGTGAGACTGGATATTTTCAGTGCTTGGGTGGAGGTCTCCAATGCAAACCCAGCATGTAACTAACCACTAGGGTGTACTCCCTCTCTACCTTAGCAGCACCAAGCTAACAACATATCTATACAACTCGGCTTCTAAATTTAACCTCTACTTCTCCCACAGAGCCTGTTCTAAATTTAACCTCTAGTTCTATGACAGAGCCAGACACCATCTCTGCAGTAGTACCCACTGGTTATTGAGGTTAGTCTATAACTCAGTTATGGCTCTGCTATTTTTCACCACTCCACATCCATAATTTATAGAGGTCATCAATTACTCATGGGAGGAAAAGATATAGCCCCTTCCATTCTCGTTGGAAAGTATTTCTTTCTGTATTTCATAGGGTTGTACCATTAATAGTGCTATAGCTGCAGTTTCCATTATAAGCCTCCATTTCCATAGGGTTTTTGCCATTTCTAGAATATTTAAAAGATCATATTTATATACAGCATTTTCATGCCATGCAGCCATTGCTGCTATGATTCTTGCTACATCTGAAATGACATTTCATAGTGCAAACTTGTTTTCAGGAGATTTGTAACTGTGACAAAAATTCCAGCTCAATATCTTTGGTTGACCATCAGGAGAAAAATATATTCAGTCATTTTTAAAATTATGAACAAAAATAGACTTTTGGAAGCTTATCTATGTAACAGACTGCCAATGTGGGCTCACAAGATTGGCTTGAGATACTTACCAGGGCTAGAAACAGTGCCGGTGAACTCTGAGCGACCCCAAGGGTGGAGCAGGGGAGCCCTGCCCTGTGGAAAAGGAGAAGCCAATCTAGATAAGGGGTTTTCAATCCCCTCATTCGCATGGAAGGGGGATGGCCGGGGTTGGGGGCCCGCCACCCTGAGCCCTGGTTGCCTAGTTGGCAAGCCAGAGAGGGACTGCTGGAGGGGATAAAAGCAGCAGCCGAACTGGCATGTGGGAGCTGCTGACAGTGACTCCAGGGAACAACGCAGGAGGCCTAAGAAGAGCTGGGGTGAGCTGAGCCAGCAGAGGGAGCAGAGAGACCCCTCTGAAGAGCCTCGAAGGCTGTGGGAGAAGAAGGCAGAGGCAGTCGGCCGTGCCTCCAGCCCTACAGCAGAGAGGGAGCAGTGGCCAGGGCTTGGGGCAGAGAGCTGGTGCCCCAAGGCCCCATCGCAGTGTGCTGGATGTGCCGGGCGTCCTGGAGGCTAGGGGTGGCCACCTCCAGCGGCCAGGAGTGCAGGCAGCATCCTTATCCGGAGCAGGGAGCTGGGCCGGTAAATTGAGGAAACCCCTCACCTTCCCTGGGGAAGCGGGACAGCAGCAGGCAAGGCACTGGGATCCTGAGGAGCAGCAGAGCACTAGGACGAGGGTCCCTGGGAGCTCGGGGCGCAGGCCAACGCTTGGAGCGGGATTGGCGAGCCACGAGGTGTGGGGGGTGCCCAGCCAGTCATCTGGAGCAGGGGTTTGGAGCAACGACCCCTGGGAGTTGTCTGTGCTGCTGACCCTCTGCCACTGACTGCCCCAGAGGGGACTCAGTCCTGTCCCTTATTCTGCAGCTGATTGTCATCGGATGGAGGCCCTGAGCTTTGTGCTTGGGTCATGCGTTGCTTGCCTTTTTTGTTGCCACAGAGGGTCACCCTTCAGCCTCTTTGGGGGGTTGGGATTTGATACACTTAGATTGCTACAGACCAGAAGAGCTTAACCTGTTGCAGCCTGTCGCTTATTGGGAAGCCTGTTAGAGCTGCAGGGAGTGACCACCTTGCTTCCTTGTGGTAGCACCTCAGCAGTGGCTGAAAGCTGCCAGTTCCCCTACCTGTGGTTCTTGAGTCAAGGGTCGACTAATGCATTCTGGTTTGTTTTGTGATTCTGGCTATGCCATTTAAGTTCACTTGTAAATAACCTTTCCTATTATTCTTGTTTTGTAAATAAAGTGTAAATAGTTAAATCAGGTAAGTGTTAGACCTTCTTGGGACCACGGGCTGCTCTGTGGGGAGAGTGCTGGAAAGTAAATTGGTGCTGGCCGGAAACCCTGCCCCACTTTCACCACACCATCCCTGATATTGGGCAGGGGTGGCAACTATTGGGCCGCCACCCAAGTTACGTCTGTATTCATTAAAAATCTCTCTTTTTCAAAGAAAACTTGTATTTGTCAAGTGCTTGGTCCCTAATTCAGTAAGATCATGTTATTTATTTTTAAAACTGTTAAAACTAGAGCCATTTTAGTCCACACATTTAAAAGTGTTCTTAAACCATGTATTAAACGTCACAGCACTATCTTGGAAACAGGCATTAGCATAAGTTGGCAGGGGCTCAGGGCACCAGCCTCAGGTGTTGATGCAGATGGGGCCCCAGAACAGCAGCCCCCCAGGAAGCCTGTACCACCTCTGCAGGTTGTGTTGAGGAAGCTTGTGCCAAGGCAGCTGCCAGCACTGCAGCCTGTGTAAACAGGTAAGCACCCCCCCGCCCCATCACTCTAGTGCCAAAATTTAAAGTTATACCTCTGGAAATAGGTGCTGACTTTACTCCTTTGGCTGAGTGGTTAACCACTATTAGGGCCTTGAAGGGTTGCACGGGTGGCAATTATTTTGACTGGAGGGCCACTTAACAAATTTTGGTGAGCTGTTGAGGGCTACAAAGGTACAACTCTTGTCAAACTGTTAAGCCCCACCCCTTGACAGGTGCCCTGCCCCCTGGTTGCCATCCTGAGACCATAAGTCCCACCCCTGATCCTTGCCACTAGGAGTCCCTCCCCTTGCCCCAGAAATACTCCTTTTGGGAGTGGGGTTTGTGATCTTGAAACTGGAAGTCTCACCCTCTCATATGGTCCATAACATAAGAAAGCCTGCCCACTTGATACTAAACCCTGCCCCCCTTGCCACCATGTTGGCTTCCATGTTGGCCACCACATTGGTCCCAGAATCCCCTACCCCCAGCACATGGTCCTTGACCATCAGAAGTTCCACCGCTTGACTGGGAAACACTTGCCCCTCCAGAGAGCCCGCCATCATGGTGTATGAGTTCTGCCCTCTAGGCCACAAGGCACAGGTATGACCTACTAGGTAGTGAGGGGTTGTGACCCCTCTAACAACCTGCCCCATTGCCCTTGGCCAATCAGTGGGGTTTCAAGGGTGTCAGACCTCCCAGAGAACAGCACCGAACCAATTGGGTCAAGGTCCACACACAAAATCTTTCAGAAGATATCGTTTGAACAGATTATAGATAACCAACCCCCACCCCCAATCATATACTAAAAATCAAACATCTACTATAAAATTTTAATTTTATTTAAAAAAAAAATTATCTTGGTTTATGTTTTTTTGAATAGTGCATTTAGAAATGATTGCATAATAGCTCAAAATAGCCTTACTCTTGTATATTGAACCTGGGCATGGGGGGCAAACAGAACTTCTTGGCCCCTCAATGCAGGAAGCTACAAGTGGGAGAGGAATGGGGAGGAGGGGGCACTCCCTGGTTAGATCCTCCTGCTGTTGTGACAGGAGCTTGGTCTCCATGGATCTGGGGTCTGAAACAGCCCATGGTTTCAGGAGCCCCCAGCTCTTGCTAGGGAGCAGCAGGAGCTCCTGCAGCCAGTGCCTCCAGGCCAGGAGGCAGCAGGTACTGATGCACCCACACAACCACAGCAGGGCAGTCTCACAGCCCTGTCCCTGGGGGCAGCACTTCCTGCCTCCTGACCCAGCAAGTAAAGGGCTTGGGGTTCTTCTTGGCAGTGCTGGGGGAGCACCAGGTCCCTGCTTTGGGCCCTGGGTAGAATGCTCTTTCTTAGGGACTCCAGCGGCACCCCCAGCCCTGCTGTAGGTGAGGACAAGTGAGAGTCTGCCCTTCCAGTCAGGGGCCCTGCACTTTGGCCCAGGCCAGCCTTGCTTCTTGCCCAGGCAGCTTGGGGACGGGGAGAAACTCCCATTCTGGAGCAATCCAAGCCATTTCTTCTTCCCTTCCTTTCCTCCCCAGTTCTGTTGCTTTCTGGTCTGTCATGCCAAAAAAGTTCCAGGCTTCTACCATTATTTTGTACTGGAGTTTGGGAGTGAAAAGTGTGTGGTGGGGGGAGGGGGGATTAGGGGGAAGCCAGGAAGAAAGGAGAGAGTGTCACTGAGACCTGGAGCAGAGTGTAGGGGTAAGTAGCCACCCCTCCTCTCAGGGGCCTGGAGATGGGGGGCAAGCAGGGCAGGGGAAGGCTCCTGCCCCCCCTCCCCCACGTGAAGTCCATGCCCCTCAACCATGTTGGTGTGTGTGTGTGTGTGTGTGTGTGTGTTTCTGATTGGGGGGCAGCTGGGAGTGGGGCACGCACACATACATCTCCCTGCCCCTTCTTCCCTTCCACTGTTTCATGGAACAGCAACATTTCTCCTCCTCCTCACCAGTGGTAGCAGTGGGGTAGGTGCAGGGTGACAGCATGGCAGAGCAGAGGTAGGAATGGGGGACTTCTCAGGGGCTGGTGGGTGATGGCAGCAGGGAGAGGGTGGCCACTGGGGTAGCGTGAAGCAGAGGCAGAGCCACTGGTGCCTGAGTGCTGCTGCTGCCACCACTGCTGCTCCTCCAGCACCATTTCCAGCCTGGAGCCATTGTGGGGGCCCCTGCTTGGCTAGCACCACCACAGCTCTGACCCTCAGGGCTGCCTGGAGGCTCCTGCTTCCCACATTGTGTCTCCACTGATGCCACATTCAAACTCATGGCATGGGGTGGAAGGGAAGGTTCATTGTGTTGCAGCACGTGCAGCTGGAGCCAGGATTGGGGGGGCAGTCCCTCTCCAGCCCCACAGCCACACACTCCGCTACATACCTCAGTCCCCACCGGACCTGCACACAGTTTACAGTTCAGCTATTCATACACAACCTGTGCTCATCAAGTATCCTCAGTGGGGCTACACTCTGGTTGGGTGGTGAGGTACTCATTGTAAGGCCAAACTTTTAGTTACAGAGAAATCATGTGTGGCAAGATTGCTGGTAGCAGCCTAGCTTGCCAGCTTGGAAAAGGCTTCAAATGATTGGTGGGGCATTCCCACCAATTAGATAGCAGCTGAGGGAAGGCTTGCCCCGCCCCTACCAGATGAAGAGCCCAGACCTGGGTGAGGACTACACCCCCCACCCTGATTGGTCCTTCTGCAATCGGGGGGGTGGAGCCTCTGGAGCGGATAAAAAGAGCAGCGTGCCTGGCACACAGGAACCTGTGTCAAGGGACGAAGAAGAGGAAAGGCAAACATGGGCAACTGGTGCCTCCCGAGTCTGGGGGGTACCACTGGGGCACAAGCAGGGGGGGTGTACCCCCAGCAGCTAGCCGGTGATCAGAGCCAGCCGGCCAGCAGAGCCAAATTGTATGTGGGCAAAGAAGAGCTGGCAAGAGCTAGCCAGCAGGGTGGAGCTGTTGCCCTGAAGAGCCCAAAGACCTCTTTGTGAGGTGGGAGTGGCGAGCAGCCGTATCCCCAGCACTGCCGCTGAGGAGTGCAGCATTGATGCCGGGAGCTGCATGAGGCTGCTCGGGTCTCCAGCTCGATCGGTGCATGAGCAGTACACGGAACGAGAACCTGGGAGCTGCAAGCGGTGACTGGGGTCTCCAACCCCTGGCACGAGGCCAGGCAGTCTGCACAGACAGCACTGCATGGAGGGTCCAGGAGCAGCCCAGGATCCTGGGAGCTGCTCGGGGGCATCTCAGGTCTGCAACCCCCCTGGCACAAGGCCAGGAACCTGGCGCATGGGCCTGTGCCTGGAGTGTCTGGGAATGGGCAGAGACCCCAGTGCCGCACAAGGCGGCACGGATCTCCTACCCTGAGCAAAAGGCAGAGCCCTTGGTGCACGTGACAGTACCAGGCCTCGAGCGCGGTAGATGGCCTGGAGAGTCCAGGACAGCTGTGGGGCCTCAGCCGGAGGAAGAGACTCCTTGCTGAGACCCTGGAGTTGTGAGTTACCGGGGATGGGGATCCCCACAGGGGAGGAGGGATCTTCCCCCCACCTGTGAGACTGACATGTTGAGAGAAAAGCCCTGAAGGGAGGGGCCCTCTGGGCCTGGAGCTCTTCCAGGGGCATATTCTAGCTGGGCTGAGAAAGCCCTGAAGAGCACTAGGGATTTTTCCCCCTCCCTGCCACTGGCGCACAGCCATGGCTCCAGGACAGCCTGGACCTTGGTGTCCCCTAAAGAGTTAATTTATATTTGATGTTCCTGTACCTCATATTTTGTGAGCTAGCACCTCATATTTTGGGTATCTGAATTTCATGGTTGGTGAGTTTGAATTTTAGAAGTTTGTTCCTATTACTTACCTGTATCCTGAGCGGGGGAGGCAAAGGACTGTACATATATTGCATATAAATCTATATTTTCTGTATATATGTATATTTATATTCATATACCTATTCCTTTTTATGGTTAATAAATGTGTCTATAGTGAAGTCCACACAGTGTTCTGGCTTGGCTCTCTGTAGGGGAAGGAGGGAACAGTCAGCAGTTTCATCCCACTGCACACATGCCCTACTAACTTCTCCCTTCCACTGGAGAGGGGAGCATTTACCCAGCTACTACCCAAGTTACACATAAATAACAGGTATCAGACACTCAACAAGGGTCTTCCTACCTTTTATCCCAATAGCTTAGAGCAGTGGCACTCAACCTTTTTAGATTCAAGGCACCACTCCATAACTTTTGCAAATGAAGCAACACCCCATTTCAAAAACTAATTTACTTATTACAAGGCATATCTCCTTGCAGAGGGGGAGGCAGGCTTCTTCTTTGGCAATCCCTGACAGTCAAGGATGATTGTCTTCCATGATTGTCTTATCTGTGTCCGAAGATCACTGATGAGGCCTATCCAGGATTAACAGACTACTGCAACTTGGACATGTGTTCCCATGTGGGATGGATAGTGCTAGATCCTTGATTTGATCTGCAACATACTGCTTTTGATGCTCCCACTTTTCTATCTCCTGTTGTTGTTGTGAGGTTTCAAAGTACTGACATCCTGCAGCAGACTCTTCCTCCATTTGGGACACTCCCATGAGATGACATTGATGTTGCAGTTTTTAAGCTGGTCTTGAGTATGGCCCTGAAGTGCTTTTCTGTCCTCCTCTTGAGCATACACCTTGGCTGAGCTGGGAGAATAAAACTTGCTTCAGGAGTCTGGAGTCAGACATCCAGATGACATGGCCAGCCCTACAAAGTTGATGTCAGATGACAATCACTTCAATACCCATGGTGTTTGCTTTCAGGAAGGTGCTAACGTTGGTGCATCTGCCTTACTACTGGATTTGGAGGATCTTCTGCTGGCAGCGTTGATGGTAGCCCTCCAACAACTTTAGATTCCTCCTGTATGTTGTCCATATCTCAGCTCCATACAGCAAGGTGAGTGTCACAACTGCATGATAAACCATCAGTTTGGTTTCAGATATCATGTCACGATCTTCAAACACGCATTTCTTCAGACGTCCAAAGGCTCCACTTGCACATCTGAGGCGATGTTGGATTTCTTTGTTGATGTCAGCCTTCTGTGAGTGACGGCTTCCAAGGTATGGGAAATACTCAATGTTCTCCAGAGTCTCACTGTGGATCTGGATTACCTGAGCTGGGGACTGTTCATTAGGAGCCTGTTGGTAGAGGACCTTAGTCTTGTGAATGTTAAGCATCAGTCCCATTTTCTTGTATGCCTCGGTAAAGATGTCAACAATTGCCTGAAGGTCTGCTTTTGAGTGAACACACACTACAAGCATGATCAGCATACTGGAGCTCAATGACTGAGGTCAGGGTGGTCTTGGTTTTGGCTCAGAGTTGGCAGAAGTTAAACAGCTTACCATACATTTGGTAGTTTAGCCCCACTCCTAGAAGCTTGTTGGGGTTCAGATATAGCAACGTGGCAAGGAAGATTGAGAAGAGTGTTGGAATGATGATGCAGCCTTGGTTAACTCCCATTTTAACCTCAAAGGGATCTGTGATAGATCCATTACTGAAAACCACTACTCACATACCATCATGGAGCAGGCAGAGAATGGTGACAGATTTCAGTGGGCATCCATACTTCAGAAGGATCCTCCATAACCCTTCTCAGTCGACAGAATCTAAAGCTTTCATGAAATCAAAGAAGGCTTATGTTGTTCCTGCAGCTGGTAAGCTGTGAAGATGTTCCAACCATGATCTAACCACCCAGGCCATTTTCAGCCCTTCTCTAGAAGTTGGTCCACCAAGCAGAAAAGGGAGGGAGATATATGAGACCAGGAAGAAGAAAGCAAGTCAGAGGATGTGTAGCTTAGTGTGAAGCATGTTACTTATTTTTAACTCCTCTGGAAGGGAGGGGCCTTGGATTCTAGCCAGAGCCTCTGCTCCTAGTGAGGTAAAAGCATAGCTAGTTCAGTTTACTCAATGACTAGTACAATGGGCCAACGCAGGATACCTATCCTGTGACCCAGTGGTTAAAACACTTTACTGGGAAGGAAGACATTCAAGTTTAAATCCCCTCTGGAAGAGGGAAGACCCTAGAATATGAGTCTACTACTTGCTGGGCAAGTAATCTTATTACTAAGCTATCCAGGACCTCAGTGGTATTTAAAGCACCTAGACAAAATCTATTTCAATGCGAGTTAGGTGCCTTCTTCCATTTAAGAATCTGCCCCCTTATTATTCCCAGCCATCATTATATAAAGGGTCTTAACTGGTTTTTCCATTCACCAGAGAATAAGGCTGCTTAGAGCACCCATCAACTAACTACCCTGCTATTGTCTACAGATCAACTACCTAGTTTATGATAACCATTAACTTCTCTAGAATCACCAAACAGCAGAGTCATGGCAGAAGATGATGTTATTCTGAATCAAAACAGACCAATTAGAAGAATCAAGCCACAATCTAGTAATAAATCAATTTATAATACCTACAGCATCAGAGGAGTAGAGGCCATTTTTACTGCCCATGCTTCCTTTGTTTTTTGTTTGTATGTGAAAGTGTGGAGTAACTTTCTTTTCTAATTAAATTGTATTTGCTTTATCATCTGAACTGGTTTCTCTTTCAGTTCTTCTGCTTAAGAATTTTCCTTTATTAAACTTCAGCAACTACCAGTGTCCCAAGAGACTAACACTTGCTACAGCAGCAAATTTATTAAGCTTCCCACAGGAATGGTAGAGGTTGAAGCTTTTCCTGCAGGGGACTGGGGCTGGGCTCTCAGCTTTTTCAGAGCCTCACTGTACAAGAGTTGCTATGTTAAATAAGATCCAAGGCTTCCTTAATGAAGGTGTCCAACTGAAAAGACAGATCCTCAGGAATCATAATTTTCCTGTTTACTATCATAGCTGGCTCACTCATTCCCTGTTAGGATGGCTGCATCTGTTACAAGTTTCTCAGAGAGATAGAGATCATAGGTGCTGATTAGGGGTGTGCAAAATGGGCCATATTCAATTCACATTTGGATTTGGCCCGAATCAGGGACAGTGATTCGATCTGTTGATTTGGATCACTATCCCCGATTCAATTTGTTCTGCATACCTTGAGGTACCAGGCACAGCCCATGAACACTGTGATGCTGGGGCAGATGGAGCATCCCACAGGAGTGAGGTAGGGGCTACATGCTCGGTGGTGAGCCCAGAAATGGACCAGAAGTACTTTCAGTCTGCTTCCGGGTCTGCCAGGGAGCGCACTGGGCCCACCCCTCCCACGCACCCTCCCCAGCTCGGCAGTCAGCCATGGGGGGACCCTGGGTGCCCCCCAGATCCAGGAGGCACCAGTCACCAAGCCGGGGGAACGCTAAACCAGAAGTTCTTCTGGTCCACTTCCAGGCCTGCTGCCAAGCATGCTGGGGACCACCACCCCCGTGCTTCTGTGGGATGCTCCATCCACCCCAGCTTCACAGCATTCATGAGTCGCCTGGTACCTCAAGGTATGTAGAAAAAACATTTAAAGCTATGTCTTTGTCTAAATCTCTCCAAATCGATTCAGAGGATTCCAATTCAATTCAGAGAGATTAAAGGGTCTACTGATTCAATTCAGATTTGGAGATTCGGCCACTGAATCAGGCTGAATCTCCACTGAATTGAATCAGGGACAAAAGCTTTGCACAGCCCTAGTGCTGATGCAGTCACTCCATGTTTCACTCATCTGGTTCAGTGCTGACACTGCCTGTAGATACCAGCATGAAATGAGGGATGGGAAATGTGAAGTAACTGGCTTTTGTATGTGAAATCTTTCTCTGGAGTAAAAGCCAGTGATGAGCAGGGATCCAGGTTTTCTGTTTCCCGTGGAAAAACAGAGTAAACCATGGATTTTACCTTTTACCAAAGGCAAACAGGGATTTCTCATTTTACAAGAAAAACCCATGGATTTTACATGGGTTCCAGCCTGCAGGGAGCTGGGAGGGAGCGGGGCGGGAGGAAGACAGAGAGACAGGGGGTGCCACATGCAGGGAAATGCATGTGGCCCCAGGCAGCCTGCAGAGCAGCTCCAACAGGTAGGTGGTGGGGAGAGGGAGCTGGGCAAGACTGAGGCTGCTGCCCAGCCAGGTGGGGCTTGGGGCCTGGGGCCACAATGTGCAGCTGCAGCGCCCCAGTGGGGAGCGGGACAAGGATGTGGGTGGCTCATCTGGAGGAAGGGGAGGGGGAGGGCTGCCTCTCTACTGCTGCACACACTCACGGAGGGCAGAGGGGGCTTGTGCATGTGCAGGAGGCATGGTGCCGGAGCAGCATGGGGTGAGCAGCAGTGAAGAGATCTCCACACAGCTCTGCAGCTGCTTGCCATGCTGGGTCATGCTCACCAGGCTCTGGAGGCCCCAGGGGAGGGAAACAAGGTAGCAGGGAGCAGCAGAGCCACAGAAAAGTTGCTGTCCCCTGTTCCCTGCTGCCCTGCTTCCCTCCCCTGTGACCTGGTGTGACAGGAAGCAGCGGAACTGCATGGAAATCTCTTTCCCACTGCTTGCCCCCACCACTGCCCCAGTGATGCACCTCCTGTGTGTGGGGCTGCAGTGAGGGCAGCCGCACAGGGCTGCATCTCTCAAAGCAGTGTCAGACGCTGGAGGCACATCTCCAGGGCAGCGGGGGGGGAAGGGGGATGAGATCCC
>NW_005842499.1:540841-541497 GCF_000455745.1 Alligator sinensis | reverse complement strand
GGGGAGGGCTTTAATTTGAATAACAAATTTTGGGGGGTTTAGCAGAGAATTTGTGAGTTTTTTAGCAGAGAATTTGGTATTTTTGTATCAGGGAAAACAAGGATCCCTGGTGATAAGGGAGGAATTGCTGCTGTTGGGAAAGAGGGATCTATAAGAGAAAGAAGGAAGCTTCACTTCTTAGACCATCACCAATGCATAGGGCTGAGCTCTATGAAGTTGCTTTCAAGGTTTTGAAATCTCCAAAAATGAGGTTTCACAGCCATAGTCTATTAGAGCATCAAAGTGCCTTATTTTGACATGCATCTGTGAAATTATGTTTTACAATAAACCAGGAAACACAGGGTAGGCACGGCTGGACGAGCCCGCGCATGCCTCTTGCAGCATCTCAACCCCCTTCAAGACGCTGCAAGAGGCATGTGCAGGAACAAAAAAATGTTCCCCCCTCAAGGCTGGAGAAAAGCAGGAGAAGGAGCAGGGGGCTGGAAACCAGCAGGAGGCTGGAGACAAGCCCCTGAAGATAAGCTGGAGACTTCCCCTGCTCTATCCAGCCTCCTGCTCATTCTCTGTTACTGCTGTTGAGTGGTGGGGTGGGGCTGGGAGAGCAACTGGGGAGCTGGGGGAATGAATGGGAGATGGGGGGAATGAATGGGGGGCAG
>NW_005842499.1:533622-540574 GCF_000455745.1 Alligator sinensis | reverse complement strand
TCTCTCCAGGCTCCTGTGTGTTCTTCTGCTCATTTCCAGCCTCTGGATGCTGGAGAAGATCAGGTGAATGAGCAGGAGGCTGGAGACCAGCAGGGGGCCCGGGTGGGGACAGACCCTGCAGGCAGGGTAGTCCATGTGTTGTGGAGCAGGGCTTTGCCCTGTGGGGTGCAGGGAACCACTGGTGACATGTAGGGGGTGCACATGCACCCCCTGAGTGTGGCAGTGCACCCCTTCATAAAATGCAATGCCAACACTATCGGCAGTGCCTGTGGGCGGTCGCCGCTTGCCACCACCCCCCTGCCATCAACGGCATCTGTGGGCAGTCAGCAATCGCTGCTGGCCACCACTGTCACTGCCACCGGTGTCTGCAGGTGGTTGCTGCTTGCCACCCCTCCCCCCGCTGCCAACAGTGCTGGCCCACAGTCCCCCCACCCCTACCCATACAGTGACTCGCATCCCCCCACATCCTTCCACACCCACCCACATCCCTCCACCACCCTTTCCACCCCCTCCTGCAAACCCCACATCCCCCCATCACCCACCCACCATGTGATAAGGAAACCCAAAGCAAACATTAAAACATATATTTAGGATTTATTTTATTATGATGCTAGAGACACTGGTAGGCTTTCCAATGTCTTTAACATTGTAAATATAGCAATAAAGCATTGCCCATCTGATCAATCCCCCTTTCTCTCTCTCTTTTGTTTTAATGGTGTAAGAATGTGGATTTTGGGGTATTTTAAAAAGTGAATTTGGGATGCTGCTTCAGCAGTCTCACTGACACAAGGGGCTAGTGTCCCCAGATACCAATTGGCTTGGCCCCAGAAACTCCTGTCTATTTGTATCTTCCAGAGACTGTGGGCCTTAAGGCCCACATAGTTAACTAATATCCCCCACTACTGTGTGAGGCCAGAGTTTGAAAGATACAACAGATTTTATTTTTTTTGGTGGGACAACTAAGGAAGAAGAGGGTAAGAGTGATGTGTTAGTCATAGGATCAAAATGTGAAAAGAAGTGCGCCTGAGGGGGACACTGAGCAGAGCTCCCCAGGCCGTACCCACCGGTCCTCAAAGGCATCCAAGGAACCAGTGGATGCTGCCCATTGGTGCTCTGCCCAGAAACATGCACGGACAAGTGAGAGGAAAGCGGCACCACAGTCTCCGGGCACCTTCCCGGCCAGAAACTCCTTCTTGGTTAAGTACAGGGCCCACTTGGCCAGGGCCAGGAAGAGGCTGACCAGGAGGCGGGGCCATAGATGGGGTGACCAAAAACAAAAAGGTCGGGGGTGAAATTCAAGCAGAACCTCAAGAGGAGGCTCTGGAGGTGCAGGTGGAGGTGGAGGGGCTGCAGCCTCGAGGGTCATGTCCCCCAGCATCTCCCTCTGCCCACAGAAGGGGCAGGAGACCAGGGTGGCCGTGAAGCTCGCCACACACATGCCCATGGCAATGGCTCCATGGAGGAGCCACCAGCTGAGGTCCCCAATGGCTCGTGGGATGAGGGTGCAGTACAGACTCAGCCACTGGGGTGCCCCAGCCACGCCCTCACCGAGCACGCTCCAGAAGCTCCTGAGGGCAAGTAACCCTGAGCTGCTGGCCAGGGCAGTTTTCTGTACTGCTGTGGACAGCACAGGTGCTGGCCCCAGGCTCTAGCTCCCCCTGGCTACAGATCCAGGAGGACCCAGGCAGGGTTATTTTGCCCCAAGTGGCACAATATGTTCCACTACAAAGTGCATGTCTGAGCACGTGCACTGAGGCAAAAAGCCCTGGTTTAAATTTGCACCGCTTCTATTTGAGCTGCTGCAAGTACACGTGCTTGCATGTGTGGACACGCCCGGTATATCTACATGCTACATCGACAAGCACCATCAGAAAGCCTATCACACATGATCACCTATCAAAATCCAGGACTGAGGCAATGTAGCCACCTTCAAGAAAATAACATGTGTACCCCAGTGCCTTTAGGGTCTCCATTTCAGTTGTATTTATCCAGACACACTTTGGGCCAATCTAATGGCTACAGGGCACGTCTACATGTGCACCTTAATGTGCATTAGCTTATTTTAATGCACATTAAAGCATCACTAAAAACCATGCTCTTTAGTTAATGCTCATTAAGATAGGCTAATGCACATTTTCCTAGTACCTCACAGTGGAAGGTGCCTGTACAGGAGCCAGGAGGCTGCTCTGACAGGCTGTAATTACAGCATGTTGGAGCAGACACGATTAATCAAGTCTGCCAGAGCATGGTAATTACTATGTTGTAGTCAGCCTCCACATCTCATGTATCAGCATCCTCACACTTCAAAATGGCAGTGGGGGCATTTTAACTAAAGCTCTTTTGATGGCCTTTAGATAAAGCACCCTCACCACCATTTTGAAGCATGGGAATGCTGATACACAAATGCTCTGGGCACTTTTATTAAAGCAGCTCTTGGAGTCACTTTAATTAAAGTGCCCCCACTTTATCCCCAGAGCATGTGTAAAAATGCATGGAGGTACTAGATTTAATGCACATTAATTAAAGCATGTTAATGCACAAAGTATGCATGATGCAACATCATCACTTTGTATAAAAATAAAGAAGATAAGGGTGACTGCAATAACTACACAGGCATCTTGCTACTCAGCACAGCAGGAAAAGCTTTCGCAAGGCTCATCTTGGTGCTCCTACAACAGCTGGTGAGTCATATCTATCCTGAATCTCAGTGTGGATTCAGGGCTGGAAGAGCAACCATAAATATGATATTCTCCCTGTGTCAAGAAAAGTGAAGAGAGAAAACTAGACCATTGTACATTGCGTTCGTGGATCTAACCAAAGCATTTGACACCATCAGTACAGCAGGCCTATTCGCAGTCCTAGAAAAGATCAGCTGTCCACCAAACCTGTTAAGTCTTCATGACAACATGAAAGCACCTGTTCAGTTTGATGGGTCCACTTCGGACAGCTTCAAGGTGAAAAGCAGAGTGAAGCAAGGATGTGTTCTTGCCCCAACACTCTTTGGAATCTTCTTCTTGGCACTCCTGAATTATGCGTTTAAAGACATGGAAGGTGGAGTGTACCTCCACACAAGATCAGATGGGAAACTCTTCAACCTATCGTGACTTAAGGCAAAAACTAAAACTAAAATTAGAAAGGTGCTTATCAGGGATCTTCTAGTTTCTGCTGCTGCTGCCCTTATAGCCCACAATGAGTACCTACTACAAGAACTCATGGATCGCCTCTCAAGAGCTTGCCAGGCATTTGCTCTCACCATCAGCATAAAGAAAACAGTTGTATTTGGACAGGGAGTTCCACAAGATCCATCAAGCATCCTTAATGAGAACCAGCTAGCAGTAGTCCAGAAGTTCAGCTATCTAGGTTTTACAGTGACTACCAACCTCTCATGGGATGAAGAATTTAATGTTCGCATCGGAATGGCGGCCACCACCTTCCATAAACTAACTAAAAGAGCATGGAACAACTCAAAGCTTACCATCAAGGCCAAAATGCTAGTGTACGAGGCTTATGTACTCAGCACTCTCATGTATGGTGAGGAAACATGGACAGTTTATGCACATCAAGAGAAAAGGTTAAACAGCTTCCACCTGCACTGTTTACACCACATACTCAACATCAAATAGCAAGATAAAGTTACCAACACAGAGGTTCTTCAAAGGGCAAATTTACCAAGTGTGACAGCCCTACTCAAACACAGATGACTACGCTGGCTAGGCCATCTGAGCAGATCAGAAGATGGACACATACCTAAGGACATGCTATACAGGGAACTATCAGAGGGAACAAGAACAACAGGATGCTGTTCACGGGATGCAAGGATGCAAGCTCTGCTACAAAGACACATGTAAGCGAGATATGAAGGCATTTGGAATCGGTCTTGACCAATGGGAAACCTTAGCAAGTGATCGTAACAAGTGGCGTGCATCATTGTCTCCACCAGGGGGTCAAAGTCCATGACAAAAATTGGCTCCAACAGCTTGAAGAGAAAAGAGTCCATAGGAAGTAAGCAGCTCTGGAACCAGCCAACCATTACATATACATTTGTAACCACTGCCACAGATCATGCAAATCTTGGACTGGACTATTCATTCACATGAGACATTGCAAACTACCTATGTCATAGGCTGCAATCTCCGCCATCTTCTGTAGACAAAAGGATGCAAAAGACAATGAACATCTACCACACTACCTCATTTCCTGATTCTGGTGTGCAAAGAGCAAAAGGAAATGAATGGGTTTATTCATGGCAGAGCTCTCAGGTGCAGCATATAGGCAAAGCAGACACAGCCAAATTGTCCACACAGGGGTTTACACTGATTTAACTAAGACTAGGTTTATACTGTGATATCTGCAACACCTGCATCTGACAAAATTGCACAGATTTTTATTTATCACTAGAGTCTTTACATAACTTTAAACTGAAAACAATACATAGATACTTGGGGCTGGCCTTGCCTATATGGCTGCCGCATTCAAGTATCTATCTGTTCTACCACATTGCCTTTTCCTTTCCCCTTCCCTTCTGTCCCTCCAATTTAACATGCTCATTAATTTAGTTCCTTCTTCTTCTTCCTCTAGGCTTAAAGCAACAAACAATGCCTCTTTGTACCTAGCAGCTTCACCTCTTATCATTCCGCATTGACAAAAGAAGTGTCAGAGGTAGTAACAGAAATATCAGTGTCTTTTTCTTCTCTGTATTTGAACTAACCCTCTGAGACAAGTTAAATTGACTGTTTTGATATTTCATTTTTGGTTTAGATATTGATGCAGCTTTGTTTTTTCCTTCTTCTTGACTTTTCCCATGAACAGTTCTTTAGAGCTCATCAGCTCCTTTCTTTTTCTTCTACAAAAAACTCTTTCCATCTCCACAATAAAAAGTCTTGGAGCAGTGTTGTGATGATTCATCTTTGCAAGTTGTTATGTTTCATTTTGACAAATGCAGATAGTCTCTTTATTTTCCAGGTTGATG
This sequence comes from Alligator sinensis, assembly GCF_000455745.1. NCBI lineage: Eukaryota > Metazoa > Chordata > Crocodylia > Alligatoridae > Alligator > Alligator sinensis. The sequence goes on along the minus strand of NW_005842499.1, from coordinate 535,605 downwards.
AAAGCCTTGTACTGTTGTCAAAAATGGTTCTGTTTTGATTGTCTTAAGCTTCGGTTAGTTTATGTCTTCTCATACCAATTTGGGTTGCACTAACTGTGATGAAATGGGCAATCTGGCTCTTAGATATCTTCCCATGAAGAGTTAAGTAGGCAATCCTATACCTTCCACAGATGAGTTCCTAAAACATTTTCTCACATACCAGATGCCCCCAAATAAGGCAGAATATAGAAAAAAAGATTTTTCCAGTCATGGTCTAGTCCTGGCTGTTTCAGGGTGAGGCTATGCTCCAAAATGGTTGCTGTTTTCTCCCAGCCAGAAAGCAACAAGGGCTGAGTCCAGTGTTAACCGTTTCACAAATGAGAACCAGTCTTTTGGCTGTTCAGCCAAAAGCTACTATCAAGGGCCCTATTGGGCAGCCCACTCAGGACTAACGCCCAGTTGGCCAAACCTGCCTGAGATTCTAACCTGCAGCCCCACCATGGCTGATAAACTGGCTGGCCATTGTAAGGGCTTGCTACCTGGCTACTGGTGAGGACAACATCTCAATTTAAGTCCAACTGTGGCAGTAGACTGCAGGCTAACCAAGAGCTCTTTCTAAAGGCTTTTTGGGTGCGAAACCTCCCTGGATTCTGTGTTCTGGTTCTCTAACTCCTAACTCTGTTTGGCAAGTCCCCTTGGCTTTGTTAACTTTGTGTCTGACTCCAGAACCCTCATATGGTGTCTCATTATATTCTCATAGATAAACTGAATGACTGTGATGTAGATGATTACCCAGTCAGGTGGTTGGCAAATTGGCTTAGGGGTTGCACCTGGAGAGTGATGGTGGATGGGTCGGTATCAACCTGGAAGGATGTGGGCAGTGGAGTCCCACAAGGCTTGGTCCTTGGACTGGTCCTGTTCAATGTCTTCATTAGTGACTTGGATGAGGGCATGGAAAGCACTCTGTCTAAATTTGCAGATGATACCAAATTATGAGGTAAAGTTAACATACCAGAGGGTAGGGAATGAATCCAGGTGGATCTGGACAGGTTGGGAAAATGGGTGAAACAGAATAGAATGCAGTTCAATTAGGACAAATGCAAGGTGGTGCATCTAGGAAGAAGGAATCACCAGCATGCTTAGAGGCTGGGGGAGGACCTTCTCAGCAGCACAGCAGCAGAAAGGGATCTTGGAGTCCCTATTGATTCCAGGATGAACATGAGTCGTCAATGTGACAAAGTGATCAGTATAGCTAACCTCACTTTGAAATGCATTAGCAGGTGCATGACAAACAGATCCAAGGAGGTGATACTTCCCCTCTGTGTGGCATTGGTAAGACCACAGCTGGAGTACTGCATCCAGTTTTGGGCGCCACACTTCAAGAGGGATGTGGACAACCTTGAGAGGGTTCAGAGGAGGGCCACTTGTATGGTTAGGGGCATGCAGGCAAAACCCTACGAGGAGAGATTGAGGGCCCCGGATCTCTTCAGCCTCCTCAAGAGAAAGCTGAGGGAATCTTAATCATAGAATCATAGAAGTAGGGTCGGAAGGGACCTTGTAGATCTTCAAGGTTCGACTCCCTGCCTGGGCAGGAGGAAAACTGGGCTCAAGTGACCCCAGCCAGGTAGGCATCGAGCTGCTTCTTAAAGACCCCCAGGGTAGGAGCCAGCACCACTTCCCTTGGAAGTTGGTTCCAGATCCTAGCCGCCCTAACTGTGAAGTAGTTCTTACGGATGTCTAGCCTGAACCTACTCTCTATCAACTTGTGGCCATTATTCCTTGTTATCCCGGGGGGGCGCTAGGGGAAACAAGGTCTCCCCCAAACCCTTCTGGTCCCCCCTAGTGAGTTTATAGATGGTCACTAGATCCCCCCTCAGCCTTCTCTTGTGAAGGCTGAACAGGTTCAGGTCCTGTAGCCTCTCATTGTAGGGTCTTCCCTGCTGCCCCTGGATCATGCAGGTGGCCCTTCTCTGGACCCTCTCAATGTTGTCCACATCCCTCTTG
>NW_005842499.1:526385-532158 GCF_000455745.1 Alligator sinensis | reverse complement strand
GACCACTCATCTTGGGCACTGAGTTCCCCTGCCCTCAAGAACCCCAGCGCCTCTCCCACCAATCTCCTCAACTCAATGAAGTTGGCCCTCTTGAAGTCTAGGGCTACCGCCTTGCTGCAGGCCCTTGATACCCTGTGCTGGATGATGAATTCCAGCAAGCGATGATCGCTATCACCCAGGTGGTCAAGGACCTGGAGCCCCCTTACCAGATCATCGCCTGTGGCCAGGACCAGGTTCAACAGGGCATTCCTCTGGTGGGACTGTGCACCTCCTGGGTTAAGTGGAGGTCCTGCATCTCGGCCAGGAACCTCCTGGAACGGTCCAACCTGGCTGACTGCTCCATCCAGCAGATGTCCGGATGACAACTACATCCCTTGCCTTCAGTGCCTCTGCAAGCTGGCCCGAAAATTCCCGGTCCATCTCCTCCCCTTGGTTAGGGGGTCTGTAGTACCCCCCCACCGTTAAAACCCTCTCCCCATGACCCCCTTGTATCTTGACCCAGAGCACTTCAGCTTGCCCCTCCTCCAACCCCATTTTGCTGGCAGAGGATGTGTATTGCTCTTTGACATAGAGCACCACACTCCCTCCCTTCCTTCCTTCTCTATCCCGCCTGTAGAGCCTATAGCCCCTAATGCTAACTGCCCAGTCATGGGATGAATCCCACCATGTTTCTGTAATCCCTACTATGTCTGGGTTTGAACTGGCTACTCTGAGGGCGAGTTCCTTCTGTTTGTTCCCCATACTACGAGCATTGGTATACAGGCATTTAAGGCCTTGCATAGCTGCATGTGCCACCCCCCGGATTAGGAAGACTATCTAGACCCATGTTTCTTACCTGGGCACTCCTTGCATCTTGTGGCTGCCTAAAAATTCATCAGGGGGGGACAGCAAGGAATAAGAGATGGTCTGTTTACCAGGGCACCCCTTGGAGTAACTAGAAACAATGGCCACAAAGTGAGAGAGAGTAGATTTAGGTTAGACATCAGGCAGAACTTCCTTACCATATGGGTTGCCAAAATCTGTAATGGGCTTCCAAGGGAGGTGGTGCTCTCTCCTGCCTTGGGGGTCTTTAAGACGGGGCTAGACATATACCTGGCTGGGGTTGTCTGACCCCAGTGCTCTTTCCTGCCCAGGGAAGGGGGTCATATTTGATGATCTGCTAAGGTCCCTTCCAACCCAAACATCTATGAAGCTATGTATAACCCTAGCCATGGTGCTACCCACAGCCACGTCCAGATTCAGGGTCCTGGGGTGTCATATAGCCTCAGTCAAGTCTTCCAGCCCCAAAGGCTGGGGCCACCTCTCCATGGAGTGCTTTCTCGTGGCTTCCCCACACACTGGAGTACATACAGTCTAACTATTTACACAGTTTATTATTTACAAAACAGTCAACATATAAATTAAGTTACTAGCAGAACAGGATGTCAATAATCTAATTGTCAAAAGCAGGTATCAATGCACTAAAACACTCTGTATAAATTGAATCAAAGACACCCTCAGTACAACTCCCCAGCTTAAACCTTGAGACTCCAGTGAATTTCAGCAGAAGCACACAAGCAGGATCACACAAGGTTAACACAAACATCAGCTCTCCTTCACACTGGCAACACAATAACCATGGCTGGTAGAGCTATGCAAAACTTCAGATCATGATTTGGATTCGGAGATGATTCGTATGATTCAGAGGCTGAATCTATTAATCTGAATCGAATCACTGAAGCTTTAGGCTTTCCAAATCGATTCGGAGCTTCCGAATTGCTTCGGAAAAGATTCTGAGCCAATTCGGCCATACAGTATAATGGGGAATCAATGAAATATCTATAACTTTGTTGTCCTTTGGCTGATTTGGATGAAGCTTTCTGAGATGATAGTCCCTTCTGAGAGCATGACCTGTGCCAAGTTTTAAAGTGATAGATGCAGGGTTTTTTGGGAAACTGCACCTCAAATTTTGAAAGCAAAATTCATGTCACGTGTGCGTGTGTTAAGCCATAGTGGGGTCAAGACTGCAGGGGTGGAAGCCCCTGTAGAGGCCAAAAAGCCTGCCAAGTTTCAAGGAGACAGGTGTAGAGGTTTGGGGGAAACTGCATCTCAAGCTGCGGACAAGCAAAACCTGTGACATGGGCGACAGTGTGTGTGTTAAGGCGCGGCAGGATGAAAGCTGCAGGCCTGCTAGCCCCTGCTGTGGCCATGAAGTCTGCCAGCTGTCAAGGAGACAGGCACAGGGCTTCTGGGTTCTAGGGCCCTGCAACTCTAGCTGTTGACAGGCAAAACTCATGACATGGGTGCTTGTGCGACTGTGTCTGTCTTGGGGCATGGGGACGGACTACTGCAGGCCTGGCTGCTAAGCTACTGTGTTACCAGTGACCAATCAATTATGATTTACTCAGGGACCAGCTCAATACCTAGCTAATGTAATGAGATAATGAGCAAGGATTAACACCTACAAAACCACAGACTAAGGAGAGGATAGAATCAATACAGACAATCAACTGCCCCAAGACAGACACAGTCGCACAAGCACCCATGTCATGAGTTTTGCCTGTCAGCAGCTCGAGGTGCAGGGCCCCAGAACGCTCCTACACCTAATTCATTGACAGCTGGCAGGCTTTGTGGCCTCAGCAGGGGCTAGCAGGCCTGCAGCTTTCACCCCGCTGCACCTTAACACACACAGGGTCATCTGTCATGAGTTTTGCTTGTTAGCAGCCAGAGGTTCAGAGCCCCAGAAGCCAGACTCCCCCGGCACCTATCACCTTGAAACTTGGCAGACTTCGTGGCCTCAGCAGGGGTGACCACCCCCACAGCTTTCACCCCACTATGGCGTAACACATACACGTGACATGACTTTTGATTTTAAGAATTTGGGGTGCATTTTCTCTGAACCCCCCACACCTATCTCCTTGAAACTTGGCAGGCTTTGTGGCCTCCACAGTGGCTATCATCCCTGCAGTTTTCACTCCACTGCACGTTAACACACACAGGGTCATCTATGTCATGAGTTTTGCCTGTCAGCAGCTTCAAGGATTTGGGGTACAGTTTCTCCAAACCCCTGCACCTATCTCCTTGAAACTTGGCCGATTCGGCCAAATCGAAGTGGGAAACTGATCTGGAGCTCCAAATTGGATTGCTGGCATCTGAATCGGCCGGATCTGAAGCTGAATCGAATAGCTGCCTATTTGCATAGGCCTAATGGCTGATGCTGCCCCTTCAGAAAGTCTTGCACTCTGCTAGAGCCTCATGGGGAAAAGAAGTTTTCCTTTGCTTCTGCTGTCTGTGATATCTACAAAGAAACACACACCATCCCCTCCCCCCAAAAGCACCTTTCTCCAATTCCCAGACACGGCCCCTTGTGCTAATAAGTGAAACAACCCTGGGTTGATCACCCACCTGACCCCAGGTCATTTCTCAGTTAACTCTCCCCAGAGCCTTCCCAGCTCAACACCCTGTCCTCCTAGGCAAGTCTACCTTACCATCCTTTTTCTTCGCCCCGGGTCCCTCTGCCTGACAGAGGGAAAAAGGATACTAGGTTATCTTCTCCCCCTCACTAAAGGCAGGTTCACTTCACAGGCAGGCTACAGGGCGGTTCCTCCCTGAGCTCTGTGGTCCTGGGGCTTCTTCCCTTCTCTGACCCTGGCTGAGTCCCCTGGGGCTGAATTGCCTCCTCTCTCCTGCCTCAGGAGCCAATCAAAAATATGCATGTGCTCTTGCAAGCAACAACTTTCTTCAAATTCTTGCAAACTTTCCCACTCTGCCTTTGCAGGGATCCTAGGCCCTGCTGCAAATCCAGCAGCAGCTGTTACATATGAATCCAGAACCCTGATTTGGGCTGTGACTTAGGCTGTGCCTCTGGATCTCCCCCTTACATTTGATAATAATGGTTTCTGATGCTAAAATCCTGACTCTTCCTGTACTTTGGGCTCTGTCCCTGGAATTCCACCTTGGCTTAGATACCTTGGACACTAGTTCCTGTCTCTGACCCTCCCCTGGTGACTCAATTGCTAAGCCAAACTGCCTATGCCTTGGATTTCACAGTTACTGCTAATTCAGTAGTGGCAGTGAAGGGGTTAAAACTGGACTCCACTGCACCCCACTCTTTTGCTGCTTGCTGGTCGAGAAAGAAGTAGCAGCCACTGCACAGCACAGCCTCTCCGTGCGTCTACTCCATGCTTCTCTTCTGGCAAAGAAAATCAGCTTCCCCACTTCCCCACTTAAGACATGCACCGCATTTTGGAGGGCTGTTTTTTGAGGGGAGGGAGGGAAGGTTCATGTGGTATGTGAGTAAATATGAAAATCCAGCAGGTAAAGGTAAGAACCTTTGTTATCCAAGCTGGACTTTTTTAAAAGATTTTTTTTCACAGTTTGAACTGGTCTCTGCCATTTATTTTAATTTATATAAATAATGCTTCATTTATGTAAACAAGTATTTCATTTATATAAACAATATAATCAATCAACACCTTTCAGACCTTCAAATATCTGTTGCAACACTACTTTGATACCCTCTAGTAGCTAAACAGATGCTAAAAGGAAGGTGGATAAACCTGTACATTCAATACTATTTAGCATGTACAAAGTCTAGAATTTTTATTATCTAGGTCTTCTTGCTGAAGTCCACTACTGGTATCTAAGACACTGAAAACTGTAGTGTTTGTTAACTCATTAGTAATTTCTTCCACTGTTAGCAATTGAAAATGTAGCTTCCTAATCGCTATCTTGGATCCAAGTGTTTCACCTTACTCAGGAGGTTGTTGACTTGGTTATAACTTCCAAGTGTTCCATCTGATGCAGTTCTTTTTTTTTTTACTTTATCCTTTAATGCTATGAGAATTTTATGAGGTGCATGTATTACAGGTAGTACTTGTGACATTTTTTTACCGTATTTTTTTACTGCTACCAAGCTCCTAAACCTTTAAATACATCCTTGTATAACTGTAAACATATCCGAATGTCCTTTTCTTTCTTTCTTTACCATACTTACTCTCTGCACAAGATTCAACGTCCTCATATATGGTAAATTCATTGTGGCTGGTAAGTCAAGTTTTACCACCTTATATTGCAGCAAGACATTTTGTATAATTTCATAGATTTCATAGACATTAGGGCTGGAAGGGACCTCGGAAGATCATCGAGTCCAGCCCCCTGCCCAAAGGGCAAGAAGTCAGCCGGGTTCATAGGATCCCAGCAAGATGAGCATCCAGTTTGCTCTTGAAGGTGTTCAATGAAGGTGCTTGAACCACCTCCGGTGGCAGGCTGTTTCAGACCTTGGGGGCTCGGACAGTAAAGAAGTTCTTCCTTATGTCCAGCCTGAAACGGTCTTGTAGTAGTTTATGACCATTCGACCTAGTCATCATCCCTTGGGGCGCTCTGGTGAACAAACGTTCCCCCAGATACTGGTGGTCACCCCTGATAAACTTGTAGGTGGCCATCAGATCACCCCTGAGCCTGCGCTTTTCCAGGCTAAAGAGCCCCAGGGCTCTCAGCCTGTCATCATAGGGTCTGCTTCCCTGACCTCTGATCATGTGCGTGGCTCTTCTCTGGACTCTCTCAAGCTTCTCCACATCCTTTTTGAATTGTGGAGCCCAAAACTGGACGCAGTACTCCAGCTGCAGCCTCACTAAGGCCGAGTACAAGGGGAGAATGACGTCCCGGGATTTGCTTGAGAAGCATCTATGGATGCAAGCCAGTGTTTTGGTCGCTTTACTAGCTGCAGCATCGCACTGCAGGCTCATGTTCATCTTGTGGTCAATGATGACCCCCAAGTCTCTTTCTTCCATAG
>NW_005842499.1:519086-525889 GCF_000455745.1 Alligator sinensis | reverse complement strand
ATGGGCCTATAGTTAGCCAGATCCACTTTCCTCCCTTTCTTGAAGATAGGCACCACATTGGCCTTCTTCCAGTCTTCGGGCACTGCACCAGAGCGCCAAGAGTTTTCAAAGATCCTTGCTAGAGGCTGGGCTATGATGCTCGCCAGCTCCTTGAGTACCCTGGGGTGAAGATTGTCAGGGCCGGCTGACTTGAAGGTATCCAGCTTCTCAAGATGTTCCTTCACGAAGTCAGCATCAATGGAGGGCAGGGGATCACCCTCATCCGGACTTCCCTGTCCCGTAGCGGGCATGGGCGTCCCATGGGACTGATGAAAGACCGACGCAAAGTACCTAAGGCTAGTAGTTAGACGCGGGAGCGGCGAGAGACGCGCGGGTGAAAGCCTGCTGCGCCCCCTCTCCCCCGAAGCCCCCCAGAGACCCTCCAGCAACCGCGGAGCCCCCTGCTGACCCCCAGCACAGCCGGAGATAAGCAGGGCCCGTGGAGAGAGGGGGCTAACCCCTTAGAAGATCGTCACTACCTTGGCCTGCCTGGTTGTATCAGTTTCAAACTTTCTCTCTTGTGATCATTAACAAGTGGATTTCCAATCATCTTTGGAAGGCTCAGTACTCAGAACTTCTTCAAAAAAGATCTTGTGAGCTTGCCTGGGGGCTTTTCCTTTCCAGATTTGCAAACTTTAGTGGTATGACAACATTTACTACAACTGCAGCATTCTTGCCCATATGTAGAACAATTTCTTATAGCATAGCTGCAGCCACATTTAAAAGTAGAGTGAAGAAGGCCCCTGCTTGACCCCTGGACTATGGATTGTCCCTTAGATCAGATGTCCAAGGCTCCCAATGACTGCAGGAAGTCTCTGCCTGGCAGGAGCTGCCTTTATCCCTGCCCCTGGCCCTGGGTGTCTAGCTTAGCCAGCTGAATCAGAATGAGGTAGGTCTCTACATGGCTTGAGGCCTGAGAGAGACAGGTCCAGTCCACCTGGTGAGAGAGAGAGAGAGAGAGAGAGAGAGAGGGCCTGGCCTTGGTCCTGCAGGGCAGGGTTGGAAAATTCCCCTGGTTAAGAGAGAGCAAGCTATAAATTGAGTTCCTGGCTTGTGTCAGAAAAAACGTTTTCTGATAGAAATATGTCTGTACCTCTGGTAATTTCTTTTCAACAAGCTTTAGATCTGGATATATGCCCACTTGATTAAAAACAGTAATTCACATTTTCTCTTGTGCTCAGGTCTACTTAGCATAAGAGGATAACCATGGTGGGAGAGTCTCACTTTCTGCTTTTTCTGGTTCATCTGTGCTGTTCTTGCCCATCACTATAAATTAGCCAACCTTAAGGGCTACTGTAGATTGTGCCAGCTGGAATTCTGTACACAATGGGTGCATCTACATGTGCAATTAAGGCACAGCAATAAACTCTGGCGCAGCTTGTGCTGGAGTCAACTGCTCCTGGGCACAGCATTTACACATATGCTCAGGACTGCAGCACTTTGAGCCAGGGAAGAGCAGCTCCAGGCTAGCAGAGGGCCCAGGGGGTCAGCTCCAGGATCCAGGTGGTGGTGGTGGTGGGTAGTGGAGGGGCTGGCTCAGGCATGACCGTGCTAAAGTGCATGGCTACATTGCAGACAATCCCCCACACTTTAGGATCCTCATGCCCCAGCACATGTAAGTACTCTGCCATAAGATAGTATTGTCCCCGACAGTATTATCTTACAACAGAGTTAATGAATTTACTGCACCCTAATATTGGTGCACGTGTAGATAGTGACACTGCTGTGGAGCTAATTCATCTACTCTGTAGTAAAGTCCATGTGTAGATGCACCCACAGAACCTAACAAGTTGTGAATTGGTATAGTACAGATATACCATGTTACCAGGGATGGCTGGTGCCTCCTGAGTTTGGAGGCACAATTTGTGGGCAGCCGTGAGGGCTGGCCAAAAGCTCCATATTCACTCCTATACTTCTGTGCTGTGGCTTAGCACTCCGTCCCCCACCAACACGTTGCTGGCCTGCACAGCAAAAAAACTGCCCCATCCTGAGCAGTGCCAAGTCAGGGGCCAATCTCGGGGGGGCTGTGCCCTGCTTCGTGCCCTCCCTACCAGTCGCCTTCGCATGCTATATCTCATTGTCTCAAACACAGTATCCCTCATCATCATGCCAGGATGTGAGTGCAAGTGAATACAGGGAACAGTTCAGCAACTTTGAGTAGCAGGGTATGTCAGGAATCACAAGTCACATTTCTTCATTTTTGTGGTTTCCATGACCTCAACAACAAAACCAGTCTTCATGGAATATGTTCTCTAGTTGCCTGCAGATTCTTCTACAATGGACAAGACCTGAATATCTAATGTTTTCTTTAAAAAAAAAAAGGACAGGAACAAGAATATTTCAAACAACTTTCAAGACATCATAACGAAGCAAAACAAGACCACAAGCTCATTTTTTTCTACTTTTATTTTGGCCACCTCTTCCTTCTCACTTCATTCCCTTAGCATATTTGCCCTTGTATTCCAAGGTGGCACATTCTGGTGAGCAGAAGCTCCAGAATAATCAGCCTGAAGACAGCTTACATTTCAAAATAAATAAATCAGTGATCCCTCTTGATCATTAAGGTGCAATTTACTCAAGTGCTCTATGTTCTTTCTTCCTTCTACATGGCTGTGAAGTAGAATTTCCTTAATAAACAAGACTGATGTACTTAAATTGTTCCAAATTACCCATTTATACATATTCACTGGAGCCTGTGGAACCCGTCATGTACAATATCTTAAGCTCCTGATGCTGGTTTTAACTCTGAGGCAGAGGCTCTTGCTTTAGAGCTTTCTATTTAGTCAGACAAAAAAAAGGTTGAAAACATTTCCCGCAAAGGCAAATATGAAAACTACCAGAGTTTTTCTAGTAAACACATAACCATTTTTCCCCCTATTTGTGCATTGTTACGTGTTCAAAACACAATAATGCTTTCATTGCCAATAATGGCCATTCGATTAGTCAGATGCACTAGCACCAAAGGAAGAAAAATATAAGGGCAACTTAGTATCAGTTCAGATTGGCATCCAATTTAAAATGTATCTGGAAAAAAATCTTAAATATATTTAATAATAGAAAATATAAAAAGGCAAAATTGAAATGACCCAAAGGAAAACAAAACGAGCACTGACAGTCTGCAGATAACACAAAGACCAGAGCACTTGTATGTAAAGGGTACTTTACATGTTCTCTGGGGGTGGGACGGGTTTGTCCCAGCCGCCTGCGGAGGGTTCGGGATTGAGAGTATGGTCGGGGGTAGAAAAGTAAGAAAGATTTATTAACTTAACAAAAACACAACTACGCGTAGTAACAAGACAAACAATGACAGACAAAAGCAATTCACGTCGGCAACTTATCAGCAGTCCCCTCTGATGCCTGATACACAGCAAGCTTCTCTTTCCACAAAGTTCAGTGAAGTCAGGCGTCCCTGAACAACACTGTCCGAAGGGGTCCCGGGAAGGACCCTGGAATGCAGTCCTTGGGCTCCTCGAGGTCCATGGGCCCACTGATCCAGGCAACAGCTAACTGATCCTTTTCACAGAACTATCTCTTCCTTCTGAATGGTTTTCAGATATTCCAGCCAATTTAAAGCTTCTGAATGGTTCTGATAACAAACGACCACTCAGATTCCTTTTACTTCAACTGTCTTTAGACTGACCAATTAGCAGTACAAGCCTTGCATTCCTTTGATAAGGTAATTTAACTACGCCACAGGGCCTTACTACTTCAAGGCTTTGCTAAATTTACTAGGCCTTACTTTATACAAGGCCTCACTACATCTTAATCTTTAATTAGGCTTTTAGCAACAACATATAGCTTAATATCTAAACAAATACAGAAAAACACTTAGTTTAATTTCCATAGGGCCTTCAGCAAGCACCTTTATCACACAGACATAATTTCAGCTGTCACAGGTGTTTTAATTAGAGTGGCTCCAAGAGCCACTCAAATTAGAGTGCCCCAGCGTCTTCTGTATTAGGGCACCTATATATGAGCACGGAGTCTGCTCTGACATGCTGGAATTCCAGAGACTCGATTAAGCAAGTCTGCTGGAGCGTGGCCATTGCCATGCTCCAGCAGCCTCCTGCATCTCCTGTATTAGTGTCCCTGTGCTTCAAAATGGTGGCTGGGGTGCTTGAGCTAAAGTTAATTGAATGAGCTTTAGTTCAAGCGCCCCCACTGCCATTCTGAAGCACAGGGACACTGATACGTGAGACTGGGTGGCTCTTTAATTAGAGTGGCTCTCAGAAACTCTAATTAAAGTGCCACTCCCCCATTCCTGGAACACATGTGAAAGTGCCCATTAGCAAGCACTAAATGACTGCAGTAACTGTTATTACTGTGCAGTCCCAATGGTGCCTAGGTTGTTTCTGACCCTACTGCGCAGTAGCTCATTCTACTACACAGTAGTGTTGGTGTCACAGTTTGTGCCTACCAATGCCACATCACCATAGTATCTTGTATAGACATGTCCAATATGTTTTAGTACTGTCAAATGAAAGTGTATACATGGGGGGAACAGTGAATAAAGGTCATACTTACAGGACAAAGGATTCTACTTCTGGTGATTCTGAGAAAGACTTGCTGTTTATAGTGGATAACAATCTGGACGTGAGCTCCTGGCTCCAATACACCCACCCCACTCTCCAGCAGGGGCTGGAAAACCCCCACACTGAACTCCTTCTGCTTCCCCCCCACTCCCTTCTGAAAGCAGCAACAGGCTGGGAGCTCCACAAACAGAAGTTACAGACGATGTTCTGTTTTGAAACATCTTCATCTGACCCCTCATGCAGTCAGTTGCCAGAAGATATGGGCCTGGACTACAACCATGAGCAAAGGGGTCTGGGCTAGAGTCTGAACAAGGAGCCAAAAGGCAGGAATCAATAAGCAGAGACCAGGAACAAGAATGAAGCCAAAAAGGAGGACCCAGAGACTCAAGAGGCAAGAATAGAGTCATAAGCCCAAAACTAGCCTTAAGAAATATCAATTCTATTAAGTAGCCTGCACCAAAAGAAAACCAAAAGAGCTGCTACTTATAAGGAGGCAGCCATGCCCAGGCAGGCAACTAGGGCCAACTGGAAATAGTTGGACACTTACAAGACTAGATGTTTTTGGAAAAGATCTCTAGTTCAAACAGGAATTAATTCAGGCAAGTGTTATGGCCTGTGTTTCACAGAAGATCCATCACAATGGTCCATTTTGGCCTTTCAGTAATTGGATGACATGAAGGTGAGTAGATATGAGAGGCTGATCAGCACTCAGCTAATCACTGACCCTACCACTGATGGTAATGGAAGACTGGGAAACTATCAGATAACATGGGAGGGAGTACTGGCTGCATTTGACTCAGTGGCCCCACCTCTAGAAGCATGTACTGGTAATTCCTGTCACATAATAATATTTTTTGTTCAAATTAACTGGACATTTCATTTCTTGGTCCGTTAGATCACAATTCCAACCAGCTTTTGCACAGATAAGTATTACATTGTCACCTAAAGTAAGATGTATAAGTGGCACTAAGTGATCTGCTACAGCCACTTTTTTCTGTTGTAATCTATTCTGCCTGGAAAAGTATGTAATCTATTTACAAACATTGTCAGAGAATACAGAGGCTGCCTCCCTGGACTAAACAGCAAGGGGTGGGGAGGGTTCCCTCCTCAAGCCTCTTGCTCCCTCTCTTTAGAAAGGTGTGGCAGGGGGGGGGGCTTGTTCCTGCATTGCCATCTCTTTGTTTTATCCAGTAGCTGTTTAATTTCAGATGCAGAAACATGCATGATGATGTTATATCTCAAAGAAAGCCTGGAGCGCATGAAGAACATCTGTTTGCAGCTTTAGGCTCTGTGCCTCCTTGTCACAAGAGCTCTGCCATACTACAGCAGTACAGCATACTACATGCAAGGGTTTTGCTGATGTTCTCTGGGGGACCCAGGGAGAAAGAAGACCCGTATCCACTGGTGCTAGACAGCATATTGGAACTATGTCAGGAGGGGCTCCTCTCCTTGAACCCTCTGCTGGTATAGTACACAGGGACCTATTACTTTAGCCTTCACAGTGTGTGGGGTCTCCTTCCATAGCTTCCTGCTCCCTCTCTTCAGGGAAGTAGTGGGGTCTACCTGACAGCTACTTCCTGAGGTTCTTGTTGCTTCCTGAGTAGGTCCCCCTTTTCATTGTTCTTTTGTTTTATTTTGTAAAATAAAACCACCAAGATGTAATTAAAAAGAAAAAGTTGGGTAAAATTAATGTCAGTACTGTAAAACAAGTCCCATTTATTTATTAACTAGCGAATTGCCCATTATGAATGATGGGGGCAGGGATGACAGACAGAGGACCGCCACCCAGTGCCCCGTGGTGCCGCCATTCCGCCTCCAGCCCTGTGCACACCCCACCCTCTGTGGCCCCCCCACACTGGCTGTGTCTGACCCTATGTGCCCCCCCATCCCTTGCATCTGGTCCCGTGGGCCCCCCCCCGTTGCTCCTGGTGCACCCGTCCCACCCTCTGTCACTCCACACTGTGCTGCCACCAACTTCCAAGAATGGAGGTGGGCAGGGGAGTTTGCACGCAGTGGCAGCCACCAATACCCAGTGCCCTGCACTGCCACTGGTCTGCATCTGGCTGCACACAACATCACCCCACTCCCTGCCTCCCCTCCCTCCTCCTTGCTGCCTCCCCATCTCTTCTGGCTGTTATCAGGGCTGGGCAGTGGCAGTGGAGGCAGGAATGTGGGGCACGGAGGCAGCGGGGGGGCACTGCCACCAGAATCCCTCCCATTCCTCATCCCGCT
>NW_005842499.1:446796-518982 GCF_000455745.1 Alligator sinensis | reverse complement strand
CCCAGTCCCTGCCAGGGGGGGGGGGGGGGAAAGCTTGCAGTGCCATCAACACCCCACGCTGCTGCCGCATCCAAGGGGTGGTCTGCTCAGCCCCCCACCGGCCCTGCTCCTTGGAGGCAGCAGTGGTGTGGGATGGTGACAGCATGGTGCTGGCCTCCCCCCCTCCTCCCCCCCTGGCTCCATCCCCTCCATCATGGCGGTGCTCCACCGTGGCAGTCTGTCCCCACCAATCCCTGTGTTCCTCTCTTCTGGGAATGGAGCACCACCATGACAGCGGGGACAAACCTGGCCAGCCCACCACCACCTCCAGGGAACAGGGCCAGTGAGGGTAAGACCAGAGCCTCTGGCCTCGCCTCTCCCCCCCACTCTGGCCCCTCAGTCCCAACTGTCCTGGTGGTGCTCTGCCATGTGTGTCTGTCTGTGCAGAGCACTTTGATTGGTTGTTTCAGTCAGCATTGTGATTGGCTGCCAAGACAACCAATTAGCGTGTTCATAAAACATTACAGATAGACAGACAGACAGACTAAGGCTTTTATTATATTAGAATAATTATTTATTTGTAAATATAGTTCATTAGTAAAGTATGTCAGCGAAATGTATTTCCAAGGATGAATGATTCAGTAAAAGACTGAATAGTCAAAGAGTGGTTTATAAAGTCCATAGGCCTGCATTCACCCAAATAAATCCAGCATTTATTAGGGAGAAACTTCAGGTCTTAGGGCAAAAAGACAGCTGTTGTTAACCTGCATGTTCACCCCAGGTCTGAGATGTGGCATTTGGAGAAGAAATGTTTGTGGCCAGCTACAAAAGGAAGAGGGTCAAAGGGAGAAAATTCTGCTCTCCAGAACCAATAACTAGGGAACCTCAGGCCTCTTGCTGGTTCAGCTTTGGACTGGGCTATGGTTTTTGAGGAAAAACCACCATGAAAAGGCCTGGTGGACTGAGAAACACAACATGCAAAGGAGGCAACTTGGAAGGCAAAAGAAGTCATATGTGAAATCACCATTCACAAATTGTATTCAATCTGCTATATCCCCATGCATTCAAAAAGTCTAGTGTTATCTTTATTCCTAACCGATCTACTCTGGAAAGGATGAAGTCCTTTTTTTCCCAGATCCATCCATCAAGAACTATTTTCACTCTATTAGTTAAAGTTGCTCTTATAATTAAGAATTTAGACTTCCAAACCAATGCTCTTTGCCCGTTATTGTTGTATGATTGTGGCACATTCCTCAACACAGTCCCTAAACCAACAAAAAAATCTATCTACAGCTGTTATTTTACATCACAAGTACAGAGGATAAACTGTTCACCCCAATGTTGCTATATGCAGTAATCTCAAGGGAAAAAAACCTAAAACATTTGTTATTTGATAGCAAATCATTTGACTTTTTTTTAGGGCCAGACTGGCCTATAGATGTAGGCACTGCAGTGATTAAACAAGCTCTATGCATCAATGGTTACTATCCGTAAATCTGATTGGAACATATTTTTTTCCTGACTCTGAGTCAGAATCCAAGTAAACGCTGTGCTCCGTCCAGGTGGCTTTCTATCCCCTCCTTGCCTGCCTAAGTGTCCAGATTTGCTTATCTACAGGATGCTTACAAACGCAGAGAAATACCATTCCTAGATTTTCATGTATGATGTGTAGACTGGATGTGCTGAGGACAGAAGAGAGACTTCCCATCTTTTGCCTCCAAAGAGCTGAGTGGATAGGACACTCACCTGCAGGATTTGGCTTCCAGGTCTCTTGTCACCGACTAGGGGAGGGAACCTGGGTCTCCAGCTTAGTATTTCAACCTGCACACAACTGATCAGCCACTATGCTGCCTTTTCGCAGGCACTCCTTTTGAAGCTGAGCCATTAAATATAGTCATTGGAAAAAAATGGGCAGACTGAAAAGGGAAGCAAGGGCCCAGGTTAGACCGCAGGACCCCCACCCTTTCAAATCAAGAGCAACCTCACTGAGTAACATACACCTGGCTATTTTGTGGACCCACATATCTCCCATATACTCCCCTCTTTTGACTTCATTCCTCAGTTGGAATACAATAACTATCAGCTTTGATCAATTCCAGCTTTAGGTGTCTAAAGCTGCTACATGTCAACAAGGAGTGCACGTATGTGCCCCAGGAACTACTGTGCATAGCCAGTCTGTGTTCCTATGCCGTCATCCATATGCAGTACTATGTATCCAGGAACAGAATTTCTTTAGGCATGTAAATGACAAAAATGCCCTGTAGGCACCCAAAAAATTGAAAGTCAACCATGAAGGAATAGAACGCCACTCTGTATGTTCCCTGAAGGTGAGTGGCCTTGTTGTTCATTCACGCAGAAACAGTGTGAACTGTGTTCCAGTTAGGAAGTGATAGTTGTTATAAAGTAGACAGCATCCTTTCTCCTGGAGAAGAGCTCTGTAGAAAAGGCTGAATATTTAATAATTGTTTTTATATTTGTCTGCAAAACTCCTCAGGTATACGTTTTTCATTTTCCCCTGTGTGTATTCCCCAAAGGTGGCTCACTCTGAGGTATCCACAGTTGTTTGGAGACTAAGTCACCTATTCATGGAGATAGGTTACAGTAGCAGAAAAATCAGCTGGATAAAAGGGTCTACACAGAAGTGTATTTTGTCTCCCCAGGTGGCCTGGGTTCTTCCTCCCTTAGAATTTTGTATGTGCATGGAATGCAGGACCATACTCATGTTGCTGAATTTAGATTGCATAGGGTTCAATTCTCCAAAATGAGGGCCTAACAAGCACACTGAAAATATAAGTGAGCTGGCAAGAACAAGTGAGCATATGCATAAAATGCACAGTTGCAAGTGCAACATAATTACTGCAGGCAAAGTATGCAACTGTACAAGCAAGAAGGAAATGCTATCACTTTTTTCATGCTTCTGCATAATTTGCCTATCAAGTTACCCATTTATCTCTGGACCCATATTTTTCCTGTGCAATCTAGGGGGTCTTACTGGAAAAGGCATTTTTGCTAACTCTCTGATTCATGACTGCAGAGGTTTTTAACATTATGAATTCTGCTTGGATTTAAGGTTGCATAGACTATGAACCTATACTAGTTGTACACCAAAAATGTAATGTGCAAACTTTATATTTGCCCTTTGGTTGATAGAATACTGTATTGCAAAGAAGTGGCCACAAAAGGGAGGAAAACCTGATGGCGTTCAACACTGAAAAATGCAAGGTACTCCACCTTGGGGAAAAAAACCCCACAGCATGCTTATAGCCTTGGCAGTGGTACACTTGGTAGCACCGCAGCTGAAAGGGACTTGGGGGACATGACTGATCACAAGATGAACATGAGCCACCAATGCGATGTCACAGCTGGTAAAGTGAGCAAAATTCTGGCTTGCATTCATAGATGCTTCTCTAGCAAATCCCAGGATGTCATCCTCCCGCTGTACTCAGCCTTGGGGAGGCCGTAGCTGGAGTACTGCGTCCAATTCTGGGCTCCACAATTTAAAAAGGATGTGGAGAAGCTTGAGAGAGTCCAGAGGAGAGCCACACACATGATCAGAGGACAAGAGAACAGGCCTTATGAAGAGAGGCTGAGAGCCAGGGGACTCTTCAGCCTGGAAAAGCGTAGGCTTAGGGAGGACCTGGTGGCTGCCTATAAGTATATAAGGGGTGTTCATCAGGATCTGGGAGAACGACAAGGTCAAACAGTCACAAACTCCTCCAAGACCGTCTCAGGCTGGACATAAGGAAGAACTTATTTACTGTAGAGCCCCCAAGGCCTGGAACAGACTGCCTCCAGAGATGCTGCAAGCACCTACTCTGGACTCCTTTAAGAGACATTTGGACGTCTATCTTGCTGGGATCCTTTGACCTCAGCTGACTTCCTGCCCCTGGGGTAAGGGGTTGGACTTGATGATCATCTGAGGTCCCTTCCAGCCCTAATGTCTATGAAATCTATTAAAGCATATTGTGGACAGCAATAGTAAAAGGATAGACATTCAAAACTGGAGTAATTTTATCTTGTCTTATCAACTATAAAAAGGATTTTTGTTCCTGAAATGTGTGTATTGGTTTTGTCCTGTTTTTAAAGAGCCTCTTTCCATTGGAAATGGGAGTGCATTTTCAAATTTTCAGTCAGAATTGTCTTAAAAGTTTGAATTTTTCACAAGTCCTTAGTTGAATATAGACATGATATTGAAGTTCATGGAAAAGCCAATTCTAACAGGTACTAAACTGCCCCCAAATCACGAAACAGTGAAGCTTTGTACAGCTCCACACCAGCATTGAAGCATGCACAAGAAAATCATTGTGGACCTTAGTCAATCTCCTTGGTCTATGCCATAAGAACAAGATCTCTCATGAGAAATCCAAAATGTCCTAAGTCTGGGTAGGCCATTCCCAAAATTAATTCTGTCACACACTATTAAATGTGGTTTGTTTGTTTTTTCACTTATAGATGAAGGCCTTACTATCTTCTTTCTTGATCGTAAATCAAGAGTAATTTCACTGAGGACAATCCAGTCACCTTAGGCCACATACAGACATTCAAAAAGCTGAGGAAGGAACTGGTCTAAGTTAGACAGTTTTCTCTAAGTGGCTTAGTTTAGATTGGGAATGAACAGTATACATGATGGAGAGCGGGTGCCACATTCCTGGAGTCCCCAGTGTGTCATCATCACCACCATCATCCTTCCTCTCATCACTGGGGACCTGGTTTACTCCTTCATGTCCTGGCTTATAAAGCCCTACAGAGGGTAGCTAGACTGCTGAAAGGAGCAGTTCAACTATTGCATGCACAAGGTGCCACATCACTGTGGCGTGCACCTTCAGCTGCCTCAAGCCAGGCTAGTGGGCTCTCAGTATGCACCTCAAGGTGGAGGAAGAGAATCTGCCATGTCTCATCATTGCCACATGCATCCTCCACAACATCTGTGAAGGGGTGGGGGGGTGGGGGGGGGCAGAGATCTTTCATGAAGTCTGGGCAGAGGAGGCATGGCATGCGGACCAGACACAGCATGTTATGCATGCATGGCACAGGGAGGCTAGAGACACATGACTGATCCCCACTCAGCACAGCAACCTGGGGTCCCGGCTGTGCTGCAGGTGGGCAGCAGGCCCTGCAGTGGTGCTGGGACAAGTTGCTGAGGAGGGAGGGCCTGTGTCCCTCTCCAGGAAATGTGGCAGGCACCTGCTCTACTCCATCAGAGGGGTCCCATGGGGATTTGGACCATCCCTGGAGTGGGCAGAGACTGACCACTCCAGGGAATGCCAGTGGAGCTAGGCAGGTAGTGACATGTTAATACCCAACAGCCTAAAGCCTCTGGCTGTGGGCATTGTCCACCTACTCCACTTCCCCATCCTTCCCACCAGGGGCTTCACATTTCCCCCTCGGTGCCTGGGTCCTCATCATGGCTGCATGGAGTGGGGTAGAGCTGTACCATCCCAGGCAGCACAATGTCCTCAGTCATTGCCAGAGTCTTCTCCAGAAGTGTGGGGAGAGCTGGCTGCGGTGCTGTGGGTCATGCTGTAGCAGCAGCTACTGTGCTAGTAGTTGGGGGAGCTGGAAGACACTCTGTGCATCTGGAAGGGGGGCAGTGAGAAGATGTCAGCAGAGTGGGAATGGAACAGCTCTGGCTGTTGTCAGGAATGATATCCCAGGGGCAGTGTGCTTGGCCACAGTCTGTGGGGTCAAGGACCAGTGAGGGGGTGGGACGTGCTCCTGTGAGGTGGAGGGCATGGGCTTGTAGTCCAGGTCCTTGGTGGCGACATGTGTGGTATTGGAGCTTTCCCCCTGCTCTGGTGCATCATGCTCCATGCTGTCAACATTGCCTAAGAAGATATCAAGAGAGCTCAGGTCCAGCTGCAGGTGCAGCTCTGATCCCAGATCCTGCAATGACCAACACCATCAAGCCAGAATACTTGGGGGGCCACTGACCTTGTGCCCTGTGGGCCCTGGGGCCCTGCTTCTGGGCACTCAACTGTTCCATTGTCCTGGGGACTTCCTGCATGTCTTCCTCTGGTGGAATCCCTGCCAGTGGCTCCTCATATCCCCTGGTGGTGCCATCAGTGTGTGGGGTGGCAATGACCTTGTCCATGGTGAGGAAGCAGAACAGCTGCTCATAGAATGGCATGCTCTGCCTCCTGCCCCTGGACTTTTTGTTGATGTCATGCATGCACTTGAATTAGATCATCCATTTTGTCTTGGCCTGGCACTGCACCCAGTCCCTGCTCTGGCCCCATGCTTGCGGCTGTTGGGCAATGGACAGGAACACATCCATGTTGAGGTGCCCTTTGTGCAGTGCAGCTGGTTCTGGGCCTCCTCCTTACCTCAGTTGGCAATGGGATCCTTTATCTCTCAATAGTTCCAGTTGTGCAACCAGTGTTGGATAACGAAGTAGGACAAGACGGGTTCTTCCATGGTCTACAGGGTCTTGGCATCCATGGGTGAGTGAGGGTCTGTCTGTGTGGGGGTGGATGGATGGATAGAAAGGTGGATGGATGGAAAGAATGATGTGTGCATGTAGGTGTGGGTCCTGGTGCATGGCTCTCCCTCAGTCTAGCTGGGTGTGGCCCCTGCTTGAGTGACCAGGGCTCCACTGGCCAGGCCACCCCCCGCCCCATGTCCTCAATTTTTCCAGGGGCTTCCAACAGATGCCCTGTGATTCTGGTAACACCCCACACCCCAGCCTAGAAATTTCCAATGTCCTCTACCTGTGAGACAGCTGGTCATAGCGCACTTGCTTCTGAAGTTTCCAGGGGTGTATGCCTGCTTGCCCCATCTTGGATGTTCAGTGCAGTGTGCCTGCTTGCCCCATCTTGGATGTTCAGTGCTTTTCCTTCCCTCCACAACCCTAGTACTCCAGGATCCTGTAGCTGTTGGCCAAAAAACCCTTGCAGCACCCCAGGTTCACATGGCCCAGGTACCTGCCAGAAGTGACTGAGCCACCAAGGTCACAGGGTTGCTTCCATGCAGATCCAGTGCTGATGTACTACCCCCCACACCCACTTCCAACACACCAGATGCGGGCCATCCACACCAGCTCATGGTCAGGAGGGGGTGGTGTCTATGCTGGGGTCTGGTTGCAGGGTGCCTGGCTCTGGCCTCTGAGATGTGGTGTGTGGGTGCCAGGGTCAAGGTCCATGGGAGTGTGCCTGAGTGTGGGGGTTCTCCCAGACTCTGTGTTGGGTTCTGCATTACATTGTCAGGTGCTTCATGATAGGGTGTTGGGGGTGTAGAGGTATGGCCTAGGGACTCAGGTGCCCAGGTCCTGGGGCTCATGCAGGGGATACAGATGCCTTCCTTCCCCCCGCCACCTGCCTGCAGCTGACAGATGGTTGGAGTCATGAGGCAGGGCTGGGGAGAGGGGCTGTACTTACTTGGTGATGGGAGAGCCCAGGAGCAGCCCTGGACCAACTGCTAGCATCCCTTCTTGTGAGAAGCTACAAGGCAGGCTAGGATGCTGTAGGTCAGTGATCTAACTTGACTCAGTAAGTACAGAAGCTTGATCCATCGGTCTAATCTGAATCGATCTGAACTGAGTGTACCTTGCACCAGGGCTTAGACTGTTTGCACCATTTTAGACTGGTCTCTACATGCACCCAGCTTCTGTACAGTTACAGGTTTAGATCAACCTATATTCACTCAGATTGATCTCAGTGTAATGTCTGTATGTGCCCTTAGAGAAAAAATGATGGATGAGGCAAAGGTGTACTAAGTAGCAAATTTGTTGGGGGGAGGAAGGGGAGGTTGTGCTGAGCAGGAGAGCATCTGACTGAAAAGATGCATGTTGCCACTGCCATACAGTATGGCATGTTGCCACTGCCATACAGTCTCCCTGCATGCTGATGGCTTTTGCTGCTGCCACCACTGACACACAGGCTCCTCAATCTAAATTCTACCCCCTCTAAATCAACACTTGGAGCAAGTATCCTGCTTGCCCACCCCCAGTTACACTAGTGGGAAGAGGAGAACCACAACCACAGCCTGAGTACTTTTCTTTCCTAGATTTTTTACATTTAAACTTTCTTTGGGGAGGGCAAAATGAAAATAAAAAGTAAAAGAAGAAGAAGAAAAGAAACCAATGCACCAAATACATATATTTATAAGCAGACATACTGTTTTGTATTTATACCATCTTGTCACCATGGACTTCTTATGCAGCTTTCTGGCAAGGTGCATGATGATAATATGGAGCACTAGGCAAAGGTGGTTCAAATTTGATACAGATCTTTCAAAAAAAAGTGATAACTAAAATCTATTTTCTTCTTACTGTTTTTGGTGGGTTTTTATATTTTTTTTTTCAAACCACAGAATGCACCATTCCAAAATAAGGGAGAACTGAGACTTTTTCTTTTTTGCCCGTTAAAATTCAGCTTTGTGTTTTACTAGCACTTGACAAGAAAAAGAAAAGTATCTAAAATATAATGTTCAGAAGTCTTTCCATCCTAACAAAAATACTGCAACTGAATGTCATTCAAAGTCATTCCTTGGAAGAGTATTTCCAGGCCGTGCTTCAAACTACAGTGAAGGTTTAGAGTTGCTTTATAAATAAATCTCTAACTCTGGGGATGACTATACAGAAGTTCTCAGCAAACTTAAAACTTTAGCAGTACTGTACTGGGTACTGCACAAGTATATCAGGGGACTAGAGCTGCTGCATTTACATTTCAATATTTGCTTTGCTTTCAAGACAGGGGCTGTATTGTATAGCCAGTATACAATAATACACACTGAAGTCTGGTTTACCAGCATATGCAAAAAAGTCAATCTCAGTCTGGTACCTCTCACATACATAATCATATATTTTCTCTTTGTAAGCGTGGTTCCAAGACAGACACAATGAGGAATCTTAAATTAAGATGCCATCTATTATAGTCACAGATCTTTTATGCTCTATCATATATCATGCAGGACCCGGGTGGGGGTGGGGCAGTCAGCCTCTGCAGGTGTGTGTGGGGTGGGCTCAGCTGTGTAGGGCAGTAAGTGGCGGCCCAGGGGGGAGGCGGGGCTGGGGGGGCACTGGGAGAGGTGGCTACAGGGGAGCTAAGGTGAATGTTGGGATGGCTATAGCCCCCCAAGCCCCTCCCTCAGCACCACCCCTGTGCAAGAGAAATGTCCACCCTGGCAATCTTTGTCACCCTTGTAGCAGCAGCAGAAGCAGCGGCAGTTGATTTCATACCAACAGATTATGATTTCTCAGCATTGCCCCTTTGTCTTACAGGTAATTTGTGGTTTACCCTAGTAGTCCATTTCTTCAGTGACCACCTCTTTCAAGATGGCATGCCTTTTATTTTCCTTCTCACCCAAATCAGGAATGAGATTCAAATATTTAGTGTTTACAATCATCAAACTGGTGTGTGCCTGTGTCTGTCCCAATGTGCGTGTGTATCTTTAAAATAATGTTGCGATTTTAGTTCTCAAGATATTTCTTCAACAGCAAAATCATCTAACTCATTGATTGAAATTATCTCCATATTTGTGGTTCGATTCATGTCCCTTTCCAAACTAATCTGAGTTTCATCGGTATCATGACTGTGAGACTCAGAAACAGGTTCAATATAAGGCTGATTCTCTAGAGATTCAGCATACTGGCAGTCTTGTTGCCAGTCTTCAGTTGGTTCTGCTGGTGCTCTTGGTTCTTCCTGCATTAGCCATGCAGGTGCAGAGAGTTGGGAAGGAGATCTTAGGGCTACCACTGATGAAACTTGCAAAGGTAGCACTCTAGGACACAGTTCATGAGAAGAATTCAACATTTCTGAAGAGGGTGTTTGGCAGAAATTCCTTTCGGAGGCAGGGATTGATACTTGGATGTAGTTGCCAGTTTCTGGATCATAAAAGGTCTTTAAACGAAGTTCAGGTGGTAAATCAAAAACATAGTACTGCCCTGATTCAGGGTCTTGAAGGAGTTTGCGTTGAGGTGTAGGCAAAGAGGGTGTGGGGCTTACTGATGGGGCCCCTCTGAACCGTGTCGTGCTAGAACCTGAAGCAGTAAAAGTTGGGCGGGGGACAGGAGAGGGTAGAGAACCGATCATGGGTAAGGGGGACAATGAAATCTGTCCAGAATGGGATGGCTCTCTCACAAGAGTGTCCGTCTGTTCCGTGTGAAGTTTCTTCTGCTGATCCTCTATTTTCTTCCTCCTGCTGGCCAGCTTTTTTGCTCGTCTCAGAGCCTTTTCAGTTTTTGGTGGCACAGCAGGTGGCTTGCCAGCTGTTTTCTCCATACAACCCATGAACCGTGATCTCTCATTTGTTGCTGTACAATAGTTGGGGTCCTCGGAAAGCAGACTTCTTTTGGTCGAAGCAAGTATCTCCTCTGCAGAAATCTCATCTTTGTGTTTTGTTACCACATTACAAATTCTACTTTGAGTGTCCTCTGTACTTCTGACACTAGAACTTGCAGGTTTCTCTGATGGTGTGCTTGAAACAGAGTACATAGCGCTGTCTGACTTTGGGCTTGTCACAACAGAACTAGCAAAGTCATCCAGCAATACAGGTGTTCCCTCCAAGTGTATGATGTCTTGTAAAGTTTCACTGTGTACAGGAGAACAAGTGTGGACCTCTAATATAGAGCTTGATGTGGGAGAACTTTCTCTGGTGATTATCTGTTTTGCACAAGACCCACCTCTACGGTCAGACAGAAGATGGTTCTTAAAATAACGTGTCTTCTCTTCTGATGGAGAGCCTGGCCTGTATTGTGCCTGGCTGTCTCCTAGTTCTGACTGTGCCAAACTCTGCTTCTTCTTGCCCATCTTGGGTTTCTCTTTGTCTCTCTGAATGTTCCCCTTATGAATTTTTCCTACTTTATTTAATAAAGCATGAGGCATGCTAGTATTTTCATCCTCTTCCTTCCACTCCCTTAACAAAAAACTGTCTACATCTTCTGAAAGGCTGGGCTGCTGTAACAGCTTGGCATCATCTTCACCTTGGAAGCCCATGTCAGTTGAAAGTGATCTAAATTCACTGGCACTTCTGTTTCTGCTTATTGCAGTTTTTCTTGTATTCTGGTGCCTTGTGTTTCTTGACAAGGGCCAGTCAACCTCATGAAATCTAAGTGCATCTTTGCCATGCTTCTCATTATCTCCCTGTACAAATCTATTTTCCATTTCCTTGTAACTACTACTCACTGTATCTTCTAAGGACAAGGACCTAAGCAGTGGCAGTTTGACTGCCTTTATCACAGGGGATGACTTAAATGTGTTGTCTTTAATCAAAAACAGGTTGGGTTTGGTCTGGTTGGAAGAAGGTGGTGTTAGTGATTCATCTGATTTGGGGCTGGAAGTATCCTTTTTGCTTTCTAATACAGAGTCCATACCACTGGCCTCTTCCCTTTTCTCTCTCATCGATCCCTCTTTCATCATACTTTCACTTTCATTACAAGCTGCCTTTCCTTCACTCCTCTCTTCTGCGCTAACATCAGAATTGATAAAAGCATAATATTGTAATTCATTCTTTCCTACTACTTTCTCTTTTTTAATTTGCTCATCAGTTGCATTGGTTTCACTCATATTCCTTTGGCTCTCCTGAAGACATGCCTTCCGAAACAGCTGAATTAATGAAAAAGACTCCTCCTGAACTGGTTGTTCCACCGTTGACACAAAAGACTGTTCAGAAGAACTAGTGCTCGTTTTGCCTTTATTTTCATTGCTAGTTGCTGCTGTGCTGGTTTGATTGTCACTGTAAGGAACATCTTCTGTTGGTGAAAGAAGGTTTGGGGCTATTTTGGAGTCAAATGTTACATTCTTGTTTTCAGACTCCTTTTCACTTTGAAGACCTGGTAAACTGGGAGACTGGATTTGTATTTGTGGTGCAACTTTTGAATCTATGTTGTCTCTACTGTTGGGTTTCAGTAGAGAATTGCACAGTCTCTCCCCTAACCCTGGCCCATTTGGTAGGTGGCCCAACATGGGGACATTTTCATTGTTCTCAGTCTCTTTAACTAGGTCTTTGTTTTTTGAGTCATCCTGTTGAAAACTGTCTTCTTTTTGGTGAAGCAAAGGATCTGCTATTGCCTCTGGAGAACTTAAAGTCAGGTAATTATCTGTGAAGTGTTCACTTAAATTGATTTTATTGTGCTTTTCATAGCTTGTATTAGATGGTACAGGAAGCCTACAACTTAAATCATCCTTCTCTGAAACCTTTTTGTTACTTTCTTCTATCAAAGGAGAAAGCTCAGCATTCATTTTTACAGTCTTTTGTTTTCTATTTTCTTTAGTTTTATTTTTCTCCTCAAGGGCTCTTAGGAGAGGAGATGGACTATAAGTGCTTTTAACACGTTTTCGAACATCCTTCAAGTTGAATAATAAACTTGATGCTTTGGATTTGTAATTATCTCGAGAACGATAATCATTAAATCCAGTTCCCTCCTGCTCTCTTGCTGCAGCAAAATCAGTTATGAGTGGTGTGGTAAACATTGGCTGATTTTCTAATGCCTCTGTCTCTTGTTTTGATGGTATGATTGGTGTTAAAAGTTTTGTTATGTCAAAAGAAGGGTTAATAGAATCAGATGAATTTACCTGCTTTTCTTCTGCTTTTGTGTCAGCCATTGAAGTACCTGGCTTTTTATGCAAAGAGGATTCCTCATTGTTGGGCTTTAACTGCTCATTTAATATCTGTTTCTTCTCTACTGCCCCTTTGGTAGCCCTCTTCTTCCTCCATGGTGGACAAATATCCAGTTCAGGGTTGGCCTTCTCCTGAATGAAAGTGACTTGTGGTGCTGATGAGGGTGAAGTGTGTGCCTGGGACATGGGAAGAGGAAGGGCTTGGGACACAGATGGGGGTGGAGTGGGAGCCTGGGACATGGATGCTGGAAGAGGAGGGGCTTGGGATACAGGTGCAGATGAAACAAGCACCTTAGGTACAGGGGCTGTCATCACAGGAACTTGAAAATCAGCTTCTAGAGGAACAGGGGCCTGGGGTACAGGTAATGATGGGACATTGCCCTGGTGTAGAGATACTGGTGAAACGGATACAGTGAATTCAGTTGCTGGTGGAGATAGATCCATTAGGAAATCTTCCTCCTGAATTCTCACAATTCTGTCCTTGCTTGGCAGTAAGTTGTGTTCAGGTGCAGGGGATCCTTTAATCAGGGGTATTTCCTCAATGTGGCGAAGACCCTCTCTTTTTGGTATAATATCTGCTATTTCCTCCTTTTCAGCCAGTTTTTTATGATGGGCCTTCCATGATTCAAAAGCACTGTTCTCACTGTGAAGAAAGTTTCCTTTTTTTGCTGACTCAGTAGCTTTCACACTTCTGTTTTTAACAGTCCTTCTAGAAGAGCTGGAGAGATTCAACTTAGATCTGTGTGAAGCTTCCATCAGTGAAGGGTGATAACCATCAGGATCACCCAAATCCAAGTCCATTTTGTTATGCATTTTCTGTAACTCATGCTTACCACTGAGCCAGTGGTTCTCTTGACATGCACCAGAAAATTCAGAAAGTCCCTTCTGAAAGTTTAAAACTGTTTTATCACCCCAGACAGCCAAATCATTCCCCTGATTTACTTTACATTTTTGAGAGAGATTTTTAACTGGCTGTCTGACTGCTAGCAATGAACTTTCTGCACCTCGGTTTTCAGCCTTATCAAATGTCTTTATTAAAGATGACACTTTTGAAACAGGTTTATTGTTCCTCAGCCCAGAAGCTTGTAAATTCAGATTTTTCCTTGCCATGCTTGGGGTGCTATTTTTAGCAACCTTTTTCTCTTCTTGAATACATTTTGGTAACTGCTGGAATGTTGAAGCCCATATTGCATGCTCATTGTCTTTGGATGTTAACTTACTGCAGAGGTTGCTTTTTTTGATGGCATGGTTTAGTGTTGCTTGGTGAAATTTACTTGAGAACTGGTTGGTGATGCCAGGTGATGTGATGAGAGATGATTCATTGTATGAAGCATCAAGTTCTGCCACACACAAGCTCTTGAAGGCTCGGTCTGTGAGGCTGCACACCTCTCTGTCTGTATCATCCAAGAGACTCCCAATACTAGAGGAATCACTATGCCCCTCCGTGTGTTTTTTATTTCCTTGCATTGTTTTTTTGAGTCATGAATAAATTATCTGAAGCATTAATTTTGTACGTTGAACAGAGAGACAATTCTGTTGGATATTCCCAACTGTTTGCCACTTGTTGTCATCAAGTTCTTCTTTCAAGAGGTGTTGCTTTACGTTCATTCACCTTACAGAATCACAGACTGAAACTTTCTTGTCTGCAAAACCAACAGACACAAATATATAAGTGATCATACTATACAGTACCTCTGCTACACATTTTCAGCATCTTCCAATTTTTCCAATTACTGCCTAATTTAATCTGATCAAAAGCCCAGGAACCGAATAACAAGTATTAAACCAGTTTTTAGGCAGTTAGTTAAAGTAGGTCTCAGTAGACAATGCCAATTAGGAATAACAGTGGCTTTACTTCAAGAAAACACTTAACTGTGTGTTTATGATCATTGATCTCAATAAGGTTTAAACACATGCTTAGACACATATTTAAATGTTTTCCTGAATGGGGGCCTAAACTTTTATATGGGAGAAAGAAACAGACCATATCTTTAACTTCACTAGGAAGAAAGGTTTGTTTTTACTAAGTGTTAGTTAAAACATGATAACTAACTAGTGGTAACATTCAGGTGAAGACAGGAGAGTTGCAGTTTTTATGGGTGTTAGCAGAGTAAGAGTAAAAATAAAAACAGGCATCAGATTTATCCCAGGGCTGATTGGAGGGCGGGGGTGGGGAGAGAAGGGAGATACTGTTTATACATGCAGCTTGAATGGCAGTTAACTGGAATTAGCTACAAATGTCCTGGGAAAAAGTGTTAATTAAGATAGTCACAGGTTCTTAACGTGGGACAATGGCTTGTCCATCTGTAGGATCCCAGAATAAAAGTTCTTGTCCCTGGAGAAATACAAGGTGCTGACAGATGTGCAGGTCCCTGCTGTAATTTATAGAACTTCACAGAAAGTGCCAAGTTACAACCCAACAGATGTTCATGGTTTGGCTTGGAGGGGGGAGGGCAATTGAGTTCCACTTTGGACCCAACCTAGGGGAGAAAGGATGCCTGTTCTGCAGCCTCTCCCCTAGCCCTGCCCCCACCCCTCAACTCTGGTGCTGTCTTCAGGATAGGAGGCAGGGAAGGGAGGGTGAGGCAGGTGGATTGGAGCCTCCCCAAGCTGGGGGGCTCCAATCCCCCCCCCCCCTTTAAGTTTAAACTGGGCAAACCCTGGATGGAGCATCCACTTTATTCTCCCCCTCCCATCCTGAAGACATCTTGGGAGCAGGGACAAACAGAAGTTAATGAAGGTGCTCTACTTTGGAGCGCCTTCATCTGAACCCTCATTAAATGAGGGTTAATTTGTCCCATTATTGGGTACTTTTAAAGTGCTCTGCTGTGATGTACTTCTGTCAGGGCATGGCTGTAGAGCACTTTCAAGGGTCCAATCACATGACAAAAATAACTTCTGTCTGCATGTCCAATGTCTGTTTTTAGCTTAGGGTAACTACCTTTGTCTAGAGTGTTTTCTTGACCCACTAATGTATGAAATGAACAAATTCCTTGTGCCAAATATTATTTCATCTTTATGCATGTGAAACTTGTGTTGTGGCGTAAGTGCAATTTCTGGCACTTACATACAGTTTGGATTCTATTTGCACTTGGGTAGCGACTACACTCGCCCGGTGTTTCCTTTTAGAACACGCGCAGCAGCCTGTATTCTGGCCACCTGCATCTCCCACTTCCCAGCAAAATGTTCTAGCTACCAGGCCATGGGATAGCATTTCCTGGATTCCTCTCCACTCCTCCTCTAGAAATGGGCCTACTGGGTAGCCAAGAAAGGGACATATAAGAGACCAGGTAGAGAACAAGCTGGAGAAAGAGTGGCTCAATGAGGTAGATAGGGGACCTGGCAAAAAGGGGACCCTGGGGATTTGCTCTTGTCCTTGAAGGCTTTTCTGCATCTTGCATTTAATATTCATTAGATAAAATGAATAAACAGCATTGGGATAGTTCATGTCCCATAGGGAGCACAGGCCAGGGTAAAAAACTAGGCCCCCACCCTTCTTCCT
Organism: Alligator sinensis; assembly: GCF_000455745.1. NCBI lineage: Eukaryota > Metazoa > Chordata > Crocodylia > Alligatoridae > Alligator > Alligator sinensis. The sequence goes on along the minus strand of NW_005842499.1, from coordinate 502,947 downwards.
TCTTGTTTTAAAATCTGACAGGAACACATGTGCTTGGGTAATCCCATTCAATCACAAGTGGAAACAGAATCTAAAAGCTGTGTAAGTGCCCAAAACTGTACTTCTGTGGCTATATAAGTGTCCCATGGGAGAACAAAGGTGAAATAAAATTTGGCACTTTGTTGTTACCAGGCTTTTATCACATTAGTTATCATGCTTTTGCTAAAAGATAGCAAAAAACATACTTTTCCTAGTGTGGGAACACTGTAAGGAAGACTTAAGTAAAAATCCATTTATGTTATATGCTAGAAAATGGGAAAAGACAATTGGATTCCTAAATCCATTGAAATGCATTTAAAAAAAGTAAGAGGCAAGGAATTTGGTGGTATCTTTTATTGGACCAACTGCATGGTTGGGATAGACTTAGACAAGCTTTTGAATGCAGTGCATTCTGTAGTTAGATTTCCAGAGGAGCTGAGCATTCAGCCATTTCTCTCGACTTTAGTGCATTATTTGATATTCTGATAATTTATTCTGATTCTTAAATATGGATTTAAGAGCCAGATTTCAGGGTGTTGCTGCTGCTTTTTGTCTGTTAACAATGCTAAGTGATGTTCTATTATCAAGTGCTAGAATAGGTATCCATTTGGATAACAGACCGTCCACTTGTGTGACAGGAAGACTTGGTTGGAATAAATGCTATTGTTGCAAAATATTTGAGCCAGAGGTTTCAGAAAACAGTATAATCTATATACTGAAACTGAAGAGGCTGCTAGTATCGACATAGCCAGCAGAAGGCAGGCTAGCCTAGGGGGACTACTTCACACCCACAAGAGAAGGAGAAGCCACAGTTGTTTTCAATTCCCATAAGTTTTGATAACAGAAGGCAACAATTCTTAGTAATCCAGTCAGAAAGTGCACGGATGTATTGGATGTGCAAACTGAGGGGCACATTTTAATGGCTCCTTCCTCTATTACACAAGCCTGTGGAAACAAACCAGGGCTTTGAGTATATTAGACTCTGGTGACGCTGATGAAGCTCTTCCTTTGCCTCCAGTGCAGGAATTGAGCTCCCTTAGCTAATTTTGATTTTCTTTCTCACACATATTCAATAGTTTGGGCAGACTATTGTATAAAATGCAGCAAAAGTTGATAAATCACTGTCTATGGCAATAGCAAAAATTAGTTCCCTATATTAAGTCTAATCTTGAGCTACCTAGCCTAACAGAATTGCACTGGATAACTTATAGAGGGGCCAAAGTTTCAAACTTCAGATCCACAGCTATTTGCTAAATCAGATGGATCCAGCTATGAAGTTTGGATTCAGTTTTGATCTCTTGTAGTGTTTAAATCCAGGATTTCAGTTTGACTCAACTCAGCCTTATATATCTAGACTACTAGAAGTGATAGTTTTGGTTAATGCCCTCAAAATATCTTGGAGCTAGTCAATATGTGAGATATTTCAAGAGACAGGCTTCTTCCAGTGTGTTACTCAGATCTAGTTTGTTCATCAGCTGAAACAGTTCTGACTCTCCTGATGCAACTAAAAGACTCAGCCAATCTTTCCTCAAACTAACATGGTTGTAGAGAACTCAAATTCTATTCTCTCAGCAGTATAAAGCCATTAACTTCAGTAGAGTTACTCCAGATTTGGTCCTGAAAAAGATCAGGATCAGGCCAAATACATAGTCACTCTGTTTTTCCTTCTATAAGGATTTTTTATTACATTTGGTGAATTCCCTCCATCACTGTCAACAAAGAAAATACAAATGAAATCCCATCCCCCTTTTGCAGAGCCTCTTACCTGTTATGTGAGTAGATACTGTAGGTGCATGCCTGATGTCTAACTCTGCCTCTGTGTATTTAGAATTTCCTCTCATACTTTTCCTTGTCCTCATTGCTGCCCATCCTTAGGGAGCAGTTAAAAATAGTTCAATGAAGTAGATGCAGTAGAAATGGTGTCCTAATATGTTTTCAACATTCAGCATTTTTTACTTTAAGCAAGCCCTGCAATTCAAAAACAAAGTCATTTGTGTGAGCAGAAGTAGGCATGATGGCTTATGGACTGTATTTATTCATTTGCTTATACATTCACATTGCAATAACCATTGAGGAGCCAGTTGCAAACTTTTACTACTCTTCTTAATACAGCACAGGTTTACACCCTTATTCTGGTACCACAATAATCCATTCCTGTTTGTTCTGATTTCTTAGCATCTTAGCAAGGACACTTAGGGCAGAATGCAGTTCCAATTCACGCACACAAGTGGCAGTTTTCTAGCTGATTAACTGCTATTTTAGACATTTACACACAATTTGCAATCCTGCTCCATATGTAAGATGGTCATTTACATAGCAAATGAACATAGGAACATAGGATCATAGGAGAGTAGGGCTGGAAGAGACTTCACAAGGTCATCTAGCCCAGCCCTCTGATTAAGGCTAGATCACCCCTGACTAAACCATCCCAGCCAAGTGTCTGTCCAATCTGGTCTTGAAAATTTCCAAGGATGGAGACTGCAGCTTCTCTAGGTAGTCTGTTCTAATGCTTATCCACACACAAAGTCAGAAAGTGCCTCCTAATTTCCAATCTAAATTTCCCCTGCTGCAGCTTGATCAACTATGGACCATTTTCCCAGTCTATTCAGGTTTGTCTGCGTCCCAGCCCTGCCCTCCAATGTGTCTGCAACTCCACCCAACTCAGTATCTTCCATAAGTTTGTTAAGAGTGCACTAAATCCCATCATACAAATCATTAAAGAATATGTTGACCAGCACCAAACCCAGGTAATGCTGTATGTGGACCAACTTGGGACTAAAGCTAGTCCCAAATCAGTCCATACACACAGTGTTACTGTGCAGTAAGGTGTCTACACATATGTTACTGTGCGGTAACTAATGGGGCATAAATTTGATACCTGCATGATGCAGGTATCAAATTTATGCCCAAGTCAGCATAAATTGCCATTTTATTTGTGCATATAGACATGCATGTGTACACGCCACCCATACTGCACAGTAATTTTTGGTTACTGTGCAATAATTTTGGTTACTGCTCAGTAAATGTATACATGTAGATGCACCCCTTGTTGAGCACAATGATCCAACCAGTATGTATCCACTTCACAGTACTTTCATCTAATCTGTGTTTCCTTAGCTTGTTAATGAGAATGTCATGGGAGACAGTGTCAAAAGCCTAGCTAAAGCCAAGGTATATCACATCACTGTGAGTAGGTATATCACTGTTCTCCCTGCATAAGGTGAGCATGTCACATTATCATAGAAGGAAACTGGATTGGTCAGGCATGACTTACTCTTGGTGAATCCATGTTGATTTTTCCTGGTCACCTTGTTCTCCTCTAGGGGTTTCACAATGGATTCCTTGAGGACCTGCTCCATGATCTTTCCACACATCAAGGTCAGACGGACTTGTCTATAAATCCCTGGATCCTCCTTCTTCCCTGTCTTAAAGATGGGCACTACATTTACCCTTTTCTGGGACCTCATCTGACCTCTACAAGTTTTCAAAGAGAATAGCTAGTAGCTTTGAAATAGCCTCAGCCAGATCCTTCAGTACCCTAAAGTGCATCCCATCTGGCCCTGCTGACTTAAAAGTCTCTACCTGCTCTAAGTAATCCTAACCTATTCTGCCAATACTTTAGGCTGTTTGTCTCCTTCTCAATCTTTGCTTCCAACAGCACTCATCATCTGATAGCTTCTCCTATTTGTGAAGACTAAAAAAGGCATTAAATACTTTAGCTTTCTCTGCATCATCCGTAACTACATTGTCTTCTGCATTCCATAAAGGACGTATGGTTTCTCTGGGCTTCCTCTTACTCTTGATATACTCACAGAATCCCTTTTTATTTACTTTTATGGTCCTTGTCAGTTGCATCTCAAATTGTGCTGTGCCTTCCAATTGTCTTCCTGAATACCTGTGCAATTCTCTTATACTCTTCCCTAGTACTATGACAGGTTTCCACTTTTTGTAGGATTCCTTTTTGAGTTTCAGCTTATTGAAGAAATTGCTGTCTAGTCAGGCTGGGCTCCTACTGAACTTTCCATTCTTCTGTTGCATCATGATAGCTTTCTCCTGCACCCTTAAAAGGGCCCCCTTAAAGTACAGTCAGCTCTCCTAGACTCATTTACCCTTTAGACTCGCCTCCCAGGATCCTGCCCACCTGTTTCCTAAGTTTACTGAAGCCTCCTTTTCTGAAGTCCAGTGTCTTTATAGTGCTACTCTCCTTCTTTCCACCACTTAGAATCTTGAACTCTGGCATTTTATGGTCACTGCCACTCAAATTGCCTTCCACCATCGCATTCTCAACTAATTCCTCCCTGCTTGTGAACAGCAAATCAAGATGAGCTTCTCCCCTAGTTGCACTGTCTGTCTTCTGTCTCAAAATGTTATCCACAACACACTCCAAGAATCTGCTGGATTGCTTGTGCATTACGGCTGCCTGTACACGTGCTCCTTGGCATTCTAATTAGAATGCATCGGAACAGACTTGATTAATTTAACTAAACCTCGTCAAATGAGGCTTAGATAAACCATCCTATGGCCATTTTCAAACATGCAGGGGCTGAATACATATTGCGCTGCAGCATTTTAATTACAGCGGCTGCCCGGGAGCTACTCTAATTAAAATGCTAGGCTCCTCCCCTCCCCATAGCATGTGTATAGGCAGCCTACTGTGTTTACCTTCTGGTAGATGTCCCAATAAGTAAAGTTTCACAGGAGAACCAGGTCCTGTGATTTAGAAGCTTCTATCGGTTGTTTAAAGAAGACTTCGTCTACCTCCTCTTCCTGGTTTGGCAGCTTGTAGCAGACATTCATCATGACCTCTCAGCTGTTGCTCTCTCACAAGCAGCTTTCAACAGGCCTACTTTCCACCTCATACTGCACCTCAGAACATGCAACCATTGCCACTATATATGGGCTAAGACCACCTCTTTTTCTTTCCTGCCTGTCCTTCCTGAACAATACAAATTCATGACCATACTCCAGCCATGATTTATCCCATCACATCTCTGTAATCTGAATTACATCATAATTCTGTGATTGTGCTAGGACCTTCATTTCTTCCTGTTTGTTCCCCTTGCTTCTCACCTTAGTATATAAACCTTTCACATATCTAGCTGATCATCCAATCTTTTCCACAAGAACATTGCTAAGGCTTCCACTATTGTTTCCTTTTACTAAGTTATTATGCATGTGTTCTGGCTCTTTACTTACCTCTGGGATTTTTTTCTTTATCCCCAGAAGAACCTGGTTTAAAGCCCTCCTCACTGGGTTAGCAAGCCCATATTTGAAGACACTCTAACCTCTCTTCATTAGGTGGGCCCCATCTGTTTCCAGAAGTCCACTTCTTGGAACACCATCCCATGACTGAAGAAGCCAAAGCCCTGCTAACAATACCATTTGTGCAGCCAAATGTTGATCACTAGGATGCATCTGTCCCTAGCTGCGCCTTTACCCTTGAAAGGAAGGATCAATGAGAACACCACTAGGTCCCCATACCTTTCACCCTTGCGCCTAAAGCCATTTAGTCATTTTTGATCTGCTTGAGGTCCCTTCTGGCAAGTATCATTAGTGCCCACAAGGATGAGCAGCATGGGATAGTAGTCAGAGGGCCAGAAGCATCTCAGCAACCTTTCTGTGACATCTTGGATGTGAGCTCTAGGTAGTAGAGTTCCCAAAACAATAGGTCAGGCCAGCAGATGGATGCCCCACAGGAGGATGGTCCCCAACCACCATCACCCATTGCTTCCTTTTGGCAGCAGAGGTCTCTATCCTCACTCCAATGGCCTCTCCTGCTACTGGAGTGAGCTCCTTCTCATCCATTGCCAGTTCTCCAGATGGACAGCTTCAGATTCAGAAGAGATGACAAGAACTGGTAGTAGCAGGGGCTTTGGCATTATGACATCTTCCAGCTGTCCTGTTGATATTCCTGCTCGTTCCTTTTTATTCTTCTGTGGATAGTCCTGAAATATTCCCTCTGTCTCCTTCTCCTGCTTCTGCTCAGCAAGCGTACAGTCTAGAAAGAAAGTGTCCAGGCAAAGTCCCCAGCAAACCCCCCACTCAAACTCCCCTCTTCACTGGTCCTGTGTTATGCACTCCTATGTCACTGACTTCTTGCCTTTCTGCTTAGGCAAGTCACACGGCAAACAAAGTCACACTGCAATCAGCTGTAATCAGCTCAATCAGCTGCTGGACTTTATACCTGAAAGCTCTTCTGTTCACTCCTCCAAACAACACTACAAAATTACTCCCAAAGTGAAGCTATGTCACCAAGCCCAAGCCAGGCAGGCCTTTCTACTCACCAGCACCCACAAACCCTTTTACCTGTCAACCAAAGCTTCCTGTTCCTCTCCCACTAAGGGGTCCCACTCAAACTCCCTTGTTTCCTGGCCTGTTCGCTAGTCCTGTGTCACTTCCTTCTGTATCACACATGCAGTATGCTGTGCTCTCATTGGGTAGGTATGTGGCTCCATACCTTCCTGCTCTGGGTTAGCATAAGCCAAAAGAAGCCACAAAAAACCATGAGTAGTGAGGGGTTCTTCCAACTTTTAGTGCAATAGCCTACCAGTTAAACCAGTTGTACAGGAAGCATGAGACACAGGGCAGAGCCCCCACCCCTTATATAGAGGTGATTTGGATCTCCATGGGTGTGTCTACATGAGATGCTACTGTGCAGTGGTTACTGCGCATTTATTTAGTACTTGTATAATTAAATACTAAATAAATGCACAGTAACCGGAATTACTGTGCAATAATACTGGTGAACACCTTTTAAGTGACGCTACTGTGCAGTAGCCTAATAATACTGCGTAGTAGCATATTAGCACTTTCAGAGCTGTGACATGCTACTGCACAGTATTATTCAGCTACTCAGCATCTCATGTAGACATGCCTCATCTGTAAGACTTCCCAGCACAGTGCTCTAACATCCCAGCCACAGCTTATGGTTTATGTAGGTCCTTCTCTCTGAAGCTGGCTTCCTGGGCAGCCAAGAATGGGAGATATCTGCAATAATGAACTACAGCCTTTCTACAAAACTCCATGAGAAATGCTCCTGAAACTTAACTGAAGACTCAGGGTTACAGAATTGGGTAGCCTATTACTGTAACCCACAGGTCTAAACCCAGCCTTGGTTGTTTGTGGTCAGAAATTGTTACCATGTATTTGGGTGGGCTGGTAGCCCATAGATAAGTGATTTTCAGTTCCTAACAGACAAGCCCCATTATTTATTCTCAGCAGAGAACAATGCCAGCATGAGCAGTTGTCACTGAGCTCCCTTCCCACTCCCAGGTGTGGACCTTCCAGGTTAGGGCTATAACACTTGGGACATGGTTGGGGACAGGGACCTCAGCTGCTGTTGCCAGTGCTATACTTTTGCTGTGGAGAACCTGGAAGATTTTAGGCAGCTTTTAGTTAAATACAAATGGACTGAGTTTTCAAACAGAAAAAGAAAAAACAGTAAAGATACAATATTAGAGATGAGTTGAGTCCATCTGTCACAAATACTAAGTTGCTTTTTCCCAAAGAATTCAGATTTAAGGGATTTGGCCCATTGCAGGAATTCATTCAGCTAATGCAGAATTAATCTTCACCTAAGTTCAGCTACATCCTGATCTGAGGCTGTGATTTCTGACCCAGATCTGTCTACCTGTTCGGGTCATAACATGCACCTGTTTGGCACTACATGAAAGATAAGCTCTTTGACCATACAGATGATACTTCACTACCAAGTGTGCAAACAGGAGAAGAGTGAGTCTTAACATTTAAATAGTTTCTTAAGAGTGAATTGTCTTCTTGGAAAGCACAGCAATTTAACTGCTAAAAGAAAAAGTACATACTGGGTGCATCTACATGAGATGCTTGACTGCTCAGCAGACTAATTTACTGTGCTGTAAAGTTAATTTACTTACTGTAAAGTTAAGTACTGTACTGTAAAGTTAATTTACAGTTAATTTACTACCTGCAAATGCAGGTAGTAAATTGGGCACGAAGTAGTTACTGCACAGTATTGCACATGTAGACGCTGATCGGCCGTGCAGCACAGGGGGCAGACAGGGTCGAGACATATTGGGCCATGTGGCAGTTGCTGCAGCGGTGAAGCCCAGCAGAAGCCCATGGCATGGGTCGTCACTGCCGGGCCTGGGGGTGGAGCATCCATTGCACAACGGGCACAGACTCTGTAAACAAAGTCATAGAGGGCTGTGCCAGCACACTGTGGGTTGCTCTGGCCCAGAAAAACAGGTGGCCAGAGAGCACCACACAGGGCTGCATTTGAAAGAGTGCCCCTGGCAGCCAGGAAGCTGTGGCTGGAGCCTCCAGCTCTGCCTAGCTGCTGCAGGGGGCAGAGTAGGGCAGGAAGAGGCCTGGAGCAGGCTACTTTCATAAGCAGCAAATCTGCTCCCAAAAGGCTGCATGTGTAGATGCCTGCCCAGAGTTGCTTGATTGTGCAGTAAACCCAGCAGTGGGTGCATCTACATACGCACTTAATTGCACAGCACACTAATTTGCTGCAGTATAAAACATCACAGCCTACATGTGAAACACTATTAGACTGCAGCAAACTAATTTTCATCGCTGTAAGACAGCAGTGCCGGGGACAGTACTCTCTTACTGGGGCAAAAATAACTGCATCTAAACACTCGTGTGAACACTGACCCAGGCATACACTGCGCCAGACCTCTTCCTGACACCTACTGCCTGGGCTCCTCACACTGGGGCACTCTCATGCCCCAGCCAGCCCTGCCGCTGCGTGACACTGCCTCCCCAAACCCAGGGCTGAACCCTCAGGCCTGCTGCCAGCTTGGGGCTGCTCTGCCTTGGCTCAAACTGCTGTGGTCCTGGGCACAGTGTCTGTACATGTGCCCTGGACCGCAGCAGTTTGAGCATCTACACATACCACTAAGGCACCAAAACTCCAGCTCAGACTGCACTGGAGTTTATCACATCACCTTAACTTAATGGCATGTGTAGATGCACCTGCAGTGGACCTAACCATCAACAGGTATAGCAATGGCATGAAGAATTAAAGCAAGAGTACAGCAGGCCCAAAAACTACTATTTGACAGATTTTGGATGCATGCTGATTCTGAGAAAGAGAAACCCATTAGTTTGACAGACTATATGGCATCCTTGCCCTGCAGGTATCTCAATGGTGGAGGACAGCAGAGACATTTGTGGATTCTTTAATACATCAACCAAAAAGTTTGCAATTGCTATATCTTCCTCAAAAGAGCAAAGGGCTGAGACAAACTTGAACTCCTGCCCCCTCTCCGCTCCAAAGAATGGATGCATCAGGGCACTATTCTTAGGTACCCTGCCTCATTTACAAATGAAAGAAATGTTACCCTCGCTTTATTAATGTCAATGGTCACATCTAAAGCACATTCAGTGAGGATACTTGTCCTTATGAAAGAACATTCACTTTTCTGGAAAGAGAGCTATAATATAGCTCTAAAAGGACATGAAAAATATTCACACCCAAATTAGGAGAACCTTATGAAAGTCTTTTGAGTCACAACAAAGGGCATGTCAAAGGACTATGCTGGGGAGCACAGGCAACAAAGCATGTCGCTCCCTCTCTGCACGTTATACTTTGGAATGAATGTAATGTAGCCACCATCAGTGCTGACTTGGGTGTGCTTATTGGCCTGTAGCCAGCACCACCCTGAGTCATCCATTTTGGGCTGTGGCATACATGGAGCAGGCATGTCATGTTTCACAGCCTAGCATCGTCCTTTTACAAGACAGATGTCCACTAGGTCTGAAACATCTCTGCAGTATTTCATCTCCTCTGAGACTAACTCTTGCCTGGGAAGGGAATAGCACTTGTGGTCTGAGGGAAACACTAGAAGAGGAAGTGAGGCTGCAGCCTATTTATGTTTGCTGTTTTTAAGTAGCTTCTCATATGGATGTGAAGCCACAGAAATAGTTAAAAATGTTAAGTTTGTTTTGGAAAGTGATTGTAAAAAAATGTACTATTTTAATTTAATTAATCTGTTTCCTGTGTGCACCAGCACCATCACTACTTATTTTTAGTGAATAAAATATGTTTTTGCTACCTTTTGCTTTAGACCACACCTTGGTATTCTAGCTTGCTCATCAGACCTACTAACTGAATGAAGTCCATCTGCAGAATCTGCATTGCTCTTTGTTGGGGATGCTGCCTGGGCCAGGAGGTAGCTAGCTTGTCTTTCAGGTCCTACGAATAAGAACCTGGAGAAATAACTTGTCCCTTGTAAACACAGAACATTCACTATGGAGTGAGCAGGGGACAATAAATACTTATACTGAAAGCCATTTTTACAATCATTTTTTGTGGATAAAAACCACATTATAAAAATAGCTCAACAACATGAAGTCATGAGCAACAAAAATGCCACCCCAGTTTCCTTTCACTGGCTTCCCCCTGGACACAGAATCAATTCACAGGTCTTTGTATTGATATTCAGAGCTGGCCCTGAGATTGTCTGTAGCTATCTGAGAACATGCCATTCTGGTTTTTTTCCCCTGATAAAACCAGAGACAGGCACATTTGCATAAGTCTTCCCTGGCACAGTGCATCACATGAGGACTCTGAACTGGCATAGCTACACTGGTATCCCCACTCTAAGGCTGGTCCTCAGAAATCGCCTCTGTCCTTCCCTCACTATGACCTTCTCCCACAGGTGTTTCACTTGGATAAGGCGGCCACTGACAAGGAGGAGGAGACTGCTGAGCCCAGAAGACAATTTTCAGAGAAGCCACACTCAGACTGCAAAACTCAGTGCTTCCAGACACTTCAGGAAATAAGAAACTTCCCCATTTTCAGCATGGAAGGCAAAACTCTGTCAGCTGACAGAACTAAGGAACTTAAAGGACTGTAAAAACATTCCTAACTTTAAACTCAAGTGATTTCAATAGAAATTATACTCAGAGTTAAAGTTAAGCCTATGCTTATGTATTATGCTTTCTGGATGATATTGCTTAGCAGACCCTCATAGTACTGGGAATAGAAAACAGTGTTAACAACACATGTTTTTAAAGAAATTCACCTCTGTGTGAGGTTCTGTAATGTATAATAAGCATTTTTTTCCTGTTCTGTCTTGTAGAAGCCAGAATTTTAGGAGATCCTGCAAAATGTCTGTAGACAACAGTTAGTTTAGAACTGGAACAACTTAGCTCCTAAACAGTGTTAGTTTAGGAGCCAGAGAGGACTTCAAGGTCTGTTCAGAAGTCTCAGTACCTGATATCTTTTATATAAACTACAAATTGTTCTTGTCTCTTCTCTACCAAAATAGATGCTATTGGCTTGACAAGGGATACATTAAAGAATTAAAATAAAGGACAAATATTCTCCTCTCTATTCCTTACAGTGGGGTCTGAAGAGTCTGCTTTCCCCACATGCTGCTCTCCCGCAGATCTGAGAATTCTGCCCTGAGAGCTTGTTTGTGATATTTTCATCGTTTCTATCACAGACATTTCTATGAAAGTCACTTGCATTCATTTATAATCTTGCCTGCACAGGGGCCCATCTAGTTTGGTTTACACTGTCTACAAGAAATGGTCGTGATTAGATTGTTGGTTTATTAATGCAGATGGCCTCAAGACAAACCACCATCTCTAGACACCCCTGAAATGTGTGTGTGTGTCATGTTCAGAATCAAAAATCAGATGCAACATAAAATCTTGCAAATGATCTATATTAGTATTACATGACAGAATTCAATACTCAAATACTAGCCAAAACACTTTAAATATGCTTTAAAGAAGATACGTTCCAGACATTTTTAGGGGCAGAGGGAGTTTCGAAAGACATGACTTGTCATGGGAACCCACCTCCTCTGGCGCTTTGGAATATCCCAGACTTACAATCTAACAACTGTTTCTGAGTCTTCTGAAGTTCTCCCATTGTGAATCAATTCCATGTGTAGCAATGGTCAAAAAGGCAAATGAAATCTTTAGGAAAGAACTTGAAAACATCATTATGTCATGGTATGCCCTCATCTTGAATACAGTGAGCAGTGCTGGTCAACATATCTCAAAAAGGACTAAAAGAGACCCCTGGTATAGATGATTGTTCTGATGGTCTCACTGGTAACATGGGATTGACATAAATATATTTGCATGACATTGGATAAGAAAAAGTGATGCAGTCTCCATCCTAATCCCAGTTGCCCCATATGTCCTGTCATCAGTGCTATCTGTTCCATTATATAGTTACAAAGACCATTGAGCTGTCACTTTTCTGTCAAGTAAACTCTGTATGTATGTGACAATGATTTTCAGCAGCAACAAAACCCACAAGGCCACACCTAGAGTAGCTACTGGGTGAGGGATCAGGTGCTTGCTTCATTTACAATTTTCTCTTTTAAGTGAGGTCATCAATCATTTAGTCTGGATGTGGGCAAATCAGAATCTATTTTTTTCTAGAGACTTAGGATCTAGAGACTGAGCATAGTATGTCTGGGGTAGACTGTTCTTGACTTCTCATCTGGTCTGGTATATGAGCCCAAGTTCCTTTTTGGGGAACATACAGAAGTGAAGTAGTAAGAGGGCCTGGGAGACCCTTTCATCATTTCAGCAGCAATCAAAAGATACCTAGGGAAGCTGTGGAATTTGCTCCATTGGGGTGTTTCAAGAAGAGGCTGGATAGGCATTTGTTTGAGATGGTTTAAGAAAAGCACATCTTGCATCTGTGCAAGGGGTTGGGCTAGATGAGCTTTGAGGCACCTTCCAAACAACAGCGTTAGAACTCAAGGGTGTACATTCAGAAAAATATCTTAGACGCTAGGGATAATACAGCATCAGCCATTAGAAGAACAGAACATAAGCACTGTGAAATGACCCAGAGTGACATTGCAGCCAAACCACAGGACAAAGAATCTGTTTATAACCTGTTGAGTAACCTGGTGAAGTCACACTCTGCTACCCATCTGAACATACATGGTAGCCAGCTCCAGCAAGTGAGGCCCTAAAATTGCATCTGAAATAGCTGTAAAATTCAGGCATGGATCAGGACTCAGATTCTTAGAAAGTTCAAAGGATTTTAAGTTTGGCCCATTACAGAAGTAGGGGGAAACAAGGCATCATGGTTCAATCTGAATTGGAAATGTCATATGGTCTAGGGATGTTTATGGTAGGCTGATCTTTGACCCAAAATAACCAATGTGCCTGTGTAAAGGTGCATATATAGGGAGTTCAATCAGAAAAAGGAAAGGAAAGGAAAGGAAAGCTCCTTTGAAAGTGACTTGGTGCAGGCTTTCAGTAGAGCTCTACAATGCCTAGTATGCTGTGATTAAGAGCTTAGGTTACTCAGGCTATTTCTGTTCTGGCATAGATTGAATGTCAGCCTTTTTTTTACTGAGCAGGGGATAGGTAAGTTTTGTTGGAGGGTTGTGACATCATCGCTGCTGCAATATACTGTGAGAAGATTTTGGGTTGGCATTTGGATGAAAAGTTGTACCATGAGGCATCACTCTGGCATTTTGGCAGTGATCTTGTGTGTTACATTGCAACCCATAAGCATTAGCACAGCATTTCCTTAGGGGGAGGGTATATTTATTTCTGTGTGATGATTTTGCCATGTGGCTCTTGCTGTATGATATTCATCTTCAAGGATTCACAAAATGCACAGCTCCATACTGGCTCTTCAGTGGGATTTATTTAAGGGTTGGCTTTATTTACGTATACTACAACTATTGGTTTACTCTCCTCAGGAGCCTCTTAAAGGATTCCAAAGCTCTCTACAAATGACAATAAATGTTCATCCAAGTCCGTGTTGTTCATAAATATCTAATGGAATGGTCAACACATGGGCACATGCACCTGTGTGTCTATATATATGTATGTATATGTGTTTAGGCATGTGTGGAGCAACACGCACACACAAACACCCCCCCCCCCACAATCACATGCCATGACCCTCTACTGGATGAAATCTGAACTACCCAGATACATGTCAATGTTCACAAGTAAGGGCAGTTCTTTAGCACAAGTGGTACTGGCAACTTTGCAGGAAGAAGTTCATAATTCTATCCCTAGAACGCTCAGAAGTTCAGTGTGGTGCCATGAAGTCCTGTGCTGTTAGTGATTTATTGTACAAGCATCATCTTCATTTGGTGGTGGGGACAAAAGTGTGTTCTGTTAGCATTACCCACAAGAAACTTGGTCAAATTGGGATGGTTTTGTTAAAAGAATTTATTTAATTAAAACAACTCTTTCAAAGAAACACTGTTTCAATTTTTTTTTTTTTTAACAGCTCTACTATAGAGCTTGCAAGCTAGAGCAAAGCCAAGGGATGGGATGTAGAACTGAGACTTACCAAATTCACTCCATGCGAAGGATACCAAACGTCCTTTTAGATAGGAACAACTTTTAATATCTATTTTTTGGCCAGGATTCAAACTGATGACCTACAGATGAAAGGCCTATACCTCATTTACACCATCCTGAGTTGTCCATTCCCACATAAGTACTAAGGTTACACCTTTGCAAATGAAGCTGGTTTCTGGAGAGAGAAGTTTGTTAAATCAAGACCTCTGCCACTTCAGTTATAGTAATAAGTCCCACATGAAAGCCTGCTGTTAGCTTCTATTTAGGGAAGCCCATAAAGGAAAATCGACCTTCCCCTGCACATGCATGTCGACACACACACAAGAGAAAGAAAGGGCTGCACAAGCATTTTTGTCAAACAGCAATAAAACAATGGGTGTCAGGGCTCTCGGTTTCTGTTTCTGATTCTGGAAGCAAAGTCCGGTCTAAGAGGTTATAGAAAGCACAGTCCAATACATGAGGGTATATCAGAAAGTAACAACAATTTCAAAATAAAACCATTTTGTGTGCAGGGAGTAGGAAACTACACAGCAGTGGGGAACATTGATGGTGGCATTGTTAAATGCAGCTATCATTTACAACCATGTATAGAAGTGACAACTATGTAGAGAAGTGATGTGGTCCAGTAAATGATCATTGCACACAAAATGGCTTTATTTCAAAATCGCTGTCACTTTGTGAAACACCCTCGTAGTAATCCTTCCATTTGAGTCATCTGTGGAAAGTAAATCTTACATGTCTAGCTATAAAAAGCTTAAATATCTACTATTCAACCTAAAGAATCAGATCTCTGAGCCCACAAGAGTCACAGAGGCATAGATAGGTTTTTCTGTGCCCTGGCAGTGCACAGAACCACATCAACGCTAAGAGATATAACCACCATTAGCTAGCATACCACATGCTTAGGGGCTGTGGGGCTGGGTCTCATGTTGTGGGAGATGGGAGGGTCCCTGCTTGAGCAGTGAGCAGTAAGGGGGAGGCAGGGGGAAGCCAGGCAGACCCTGCTGTGCCTGCAGTCTCCCCTGGAGCTCTGGCTAGGGAGCAGAGGAGTGGGGCCAGCCCTGTTCTCTGTAGCAGAGAGCACAGCCCAGCACAGCCCAGGGCTGCAAAGCATCTGGGATGCTGGGGGACTCTGGTTTAACTTAAACCAGGAAGGCGTCTGGGACAGACATTGCATAAACCAGTTTGACCCAAATCAGGTTAGTCTGATACTACATTCAGCCAGGTTTACCTTAAACCAGTTTTATCCATTTTGAAACTGGTTTATTTACACTGAACTTAGGTTCTGTTACAGGTTTAAACCAGTTTATGATCACTTAAACTGGTTTATGTGTAATGTCTGTCCCTAGCCCCAGAACTGTGTAGCAAATTGAGCATAAGGACATTAGAGGGACAAACATTTCCCTGGTTTTGCTTCCCAGAAATGTATGTAATGGGTGTAGCTTTTTACATGAACACAAGATTGCTGGCAGCAGGAACTAACACTTCTCTACTCCAGATAAATTTGTGAGAATCAGCAACCTTGCCCTGAGGATGTCAGTGTGAAAGTATCACACTGGTCACTGTGTCTTATCTGTCTTCTTCTGCTTCCAAATCACCGACACCATGAGTATGCTACACCCTGAACAGCACCGAAGTTCCTGGCTCAGTTCCTGCTACTTTGGCTCAGATGATGGTTGTCATCTAAGGAAAGGCAGCCAACGCTGAGCATGCTTATGAAAGCTTCTTTGAGTCACAGCAGTTCAGCTTGCTTCAGAACAACAGCAACAAAAAGCCCCACTGGTTAAATGAAAAAGTTTAACAAGTTATTTGACTTTTCCACCATCTATAAATGCTCCTAAACAAAAGACATTCTGCCAAGTTGCCTGCCAATTTTGGAAGGGAGAGAGATCAGCTAGTTAAAGACTGTTCTGGGGTAAGGCTCTTTTACTACTCCTGCCTTCTCCTACCCACAGCCCAGCAACCACAGAAGAGTATGTGCACTAATGATCAAGAACATAAGAGGAAAAACAAATGTGGGGAATCCAATGAGGTGTAGGGCAGTGATTCTCAACCAGGGCGCTGTGAGATCCTTGTAAGGGTAACACAGGGAGCTATGCAGTACTCGCTCTGATAAGCATGCAGGCATCTTGAAACAGGGCCAGGCCCACACCCTAGGAGCACTTCCCCACAGCTACCCCAGACCTGGAAGAACTCATTGAAGGCTAGGATCCAGGTCCAGAGACACACAGTGAGTCTTTCAGCAAGAGAGCTAACCCAGATGTGGTAAACAAGAAAGAGGTAACCACGTGGACCAGCAAGGGGGAGAATAAAAGATGCTGAAAGAAGCCTCAGGCGGCTGCACTGGCAGGGAGCAATACTGCCTGAGGTTACCAGGGGTCAAGATACCACCAGAAGGGGCTGAGGACAAGGCTTCTCATCTGCTTGCTTGCTTGTTTTGTTTGCACAAGCCCCGCAGTCTCATCAAAGCCTCCGAAACATAAGAGGTGACCAGAAGGTGAAGCCTGGGAAGAGCCACATGAAGCCAGCAAAGAGCTAAATGCCAGTTTATTTGTTTAACTTAGCTGATTATGCATTTCTAGTAAGCCTTGGGTGGCCTTGTGGTGTTATCTGCTACCTCTACTACAGCAGAGGCAAGGGCCCTGAACAGTGAGTCCTTAGCCAAAGCCAGCAGCAAAAGTAAAAGTGGTCAGCTCTGCTGGCATAATCAAACATGACTGGCTGTGATCTTCCCAAAAGCTACCCATAGCAGCATACACAGCTACATACAATTCACAATATAAACCCAGAGATTTGAAAAATGAATCCACAGCATCAAAAACATTTCTGGCCTGTTGTGGTCTTTCTGAGTTCTTTGCAAAAGAATAATTGTTCTATTATTTTTCTACAGTCAAAAACTGAGTGAAACCTAAGAGCTGGAATTTTCTAAATGGTGTCTTGAGTCTAACAAAGTGCCTAGAGTCTAAAAATGTTGAGAAACATTGGTTTAGGACAAGAAATAGAGAGCAGAACAAGCACAAATAGGATCCATGGGGCTGGATGGGGTGTTCTTTCCATAGCCCACATTAAATGAGCTGCCACAAACTGTTGTTATATAAGCATTAGTAGCTGAAGAATAGGGTGTTTCTTGGCATTAAATAACTGATTGGAAGAGAGAACAAACAATAACCAGCCAGTTTAAAGGGTAATGTCTAACTATGATAGACCCACAAAGAATTGTGTCTCAAATTGAGAAACTGTGGAAAGGCTTTCTCAGGGCCACATAGACATGAAGAACTTTGTGTTGGTATAAAACCCTTTCCACTAATACAGGTTTTTACCAGAGAACTGGCTTTTCATCTTCTTTCATCTCCCCTGTAGAAGAACAAAGACAAAACTTCCCAGGTAAAGAGTACAAAGGAGGGAAACATCCCACAACAGACTAATAGAAAGGGATACAGCATATCAATAGACCCCCAACTAGCAGTAGACTATGCTAGAGCAGAGGTCATCAACCAGAGGTATGTGTAACCCCGGGGGTGCTTGGGAAGGCCCTAGGGGGCAGGGCCAGCCCATCCTATCCTGCAAAACCTGCAGCTACAGGGGGGCCGCAGCCAAGGGGCCCTCTGCTTCCAGCCACTCGCTACACACCTCCCCACCCTCCTACCAATGTTGGCTTCACGTCCAGCTGCTCACCTCCCCACCCCCCGCCCCCAATACCAGATTCTTTGCTTCGGGGGCCCCAAAACTATATCTTGCAGGGGCCCCCAAAAATTGTGGGCCAGTCCTGCTAGGGGGTATGCATGTATGTGAGGGCAGGGACAGAGCACCACCACCCACCATCCTGTGCCACCACCTCCCAGGAGTAGGGCCCTGTGGGGAGTGAGGGCAGTGGCATCCCTCTGTGGGCTATACAGGCACCACCTGCCCGGCCGGCCGGATGCAGGGGGGGCAACAGAGGGCAGAAGCTCACACATGGCAGCTGCCACCACCACCCACCACCCCTCTCCCCCTGCTCTGCGTCCGGCTACGCACCACACCCTCTCCCCACCAGCTCCACTTCTGGCCGCTGGGGGTACACTTATTAAAAAAAGGTTGAAAACCCCTGTGCTATTATTCTGCACTGGGAGATCCTAGAGAGAAGAAGGCAAAGAAAGAAACAAACAGGGCTGGGATAACAAAAGGAGTAGGAGCCTCTAACCAGAGACAGACAAGGGCCTGTAAGGGAAATCCAGGCAGAGAGACAGACCATCCTGATCACAGCAAACAAGAGTGGGACAGAATTCTGGGAAGCATGCTGCGTACCACCTTTGAGCCAGGGGTTTTCCCTTCTAAATTACATAAGAATATCAGCAACAAGCATCGAACTTTGGTAAACGTATCCATCCAGTAGGGATTTATTGGGCTAACATCCACTTAAACAGTGTACCTAACCCAGTGTCCAGCCTCTCCTCCTCCAAATCCATCCTTAGACCAATGAAGTCTTTATTTTCCATTCCTCCCTATCAGGAAGGTCAAGCACACCCCCACCCCCCACCCCAAGGAAACAATGAGGAATATATAACCAGCACTTGGCTTTGCTGGAAATTCCTCCTGCTCTTCTCCTTTATGTCTACGTTACACCTTTTTAATAGCTGAAGCAGAGACTTTCTTGCATTTATTTTCCTTGAGTGAAAATTAGGGTTTCTGAATGCTTCAAGATTTCAAGAGTCAAAAGGACTTCAGGAGGACTCAGAACATTCTATGGGACTCAGCATACTGCAGAACTATGCATATTATTGATATTTCCAAGAAAATATTTTGTACATGCAAATAATATGAGACATGCAGAACATTCTGAATGTCCCCTTGATTCTAGAATATAGCTGGGTTCATTAAATCAACTTCTTTCCCATCCAGAGGAGACATGAAGATTTGTAGGTTACACTTCAGATTTATCTAAACAATGTAACTCATTTTGTTGATACCACTTTCTCTTGCTCTCATAACTTAGTGTGAATGGGAGGCTTCATAAAGAGTGCGCATTTAGAAAAGATACTGTATTATGCCTGCACAAAATAAATGTTGTAGTATCAAACAGTTGGGAATAACGCATCAGGAGAAGTCTCATTAGCACATTCTGAAACAGGTGCTAGGATCATCTCTGAAACTGCCTGACTCACATCTCATACAATACCAGGTGAATCAGGGAAAAACTTAGCCATAAGCAGATAAAAATCAAGAACAAGCTTCTTTGAGTCTAGTCACTCTTTAGGCCTTCGTGGAATAAAGACTGAAAGATTTACATAATTATTCATCAGATCAATACCCAGTTGACTGCCCTACTAAGAAATGATTAAAACTGAGGGCTTAATACTGAGATAATATCCAACCACTGAAAAAAAGCAAACAGATTTAGGCTGTGTTAACATTGGTTTGGATCTGGCTCTCACTTCCAGTCAGTCTGTGTTTAACTCCCGTAACACCACTACAGACATAATCAAGTCCTAAGAGCTGACAAGGCAGACAGCTCAGAGCAGCAGGGAGGGAGACAGAGCCAGAGGATTCAATTTCCAAAGTTTTTTTTGTCACAAGCTTCAGAGATGCAGCAATTTTTTTACCTACTCCCTGCTACAGCTTTCCAAGTTTGCTTAATAGTGTTTGTTCAGTAGACAGTGCTTGGTTTTGTCAACAAAGTCATGGGTAGAAGAAGGAAAGGTATAAGTTAAAAGTTTATATCCATGCTAGTGTGGGAACTACATTCAACTGAGTCATTGTTACTTAGTTAAACCTTCTCTGTGATTATACCCTGCTCTGAAAAACTTGGCCCAGAATCTATTCCACATGTTAGGCATCTAAGTGGGCTTGGGAACTTAAGTGCAACATATTCCACCCTACACACCATCATATAGATCTTAGAAGTCTCAATCTACTTTCCTCCAGGGTGGACACACCTAATTCTTTCAATCTCCCACCTGTAGTTTGCTTTCCAACTCCTTTATCATCTTCATCACTTGCCTGCTCCTTCCTTACTCCTTCCCAAGGGGTAGCAGAAATGAGAAAATGAATTTTCTCCCTTTTCTCCCAATTTTATCTGCCTGCCTGAAAAAACCTGAAGCTTTTCTAATGCTATGGGACACAATAGCACAATATGCTATTTGTAGAAACTCAGTCAACACATGGAGGCAGTCATGGACTCCAGAGTCCAGTGCTGAACCAAAGCTCCTTCACGCATCAGGACATATTGGGAACATATGTTGCTGATCCTGAAAATCAACATACCTTCCTGCTTGCCTGTCTCCACAGGCATACACAAACCCAGACCCTGTAGATAAATTAATTGCTTCCGAATCCCAGTCCTTTCATGGAAACATCCCCCAATGAAAGCCCTGAAGTCAGTCCACCAGTGGCTCAAGGAAACAACTAGAATCAAATCTACATGAGTAACAATTCCAGGGTCAAGGCTAAAGTCCCAACTTGTTCCCGCAGAAGTCACTTGCAAATTTACTGAAATTTTGCAGAAGTGGAAAATGAATTCCTAGATATTCTTTTAGCACAATACAGAGTGCCCAGATACTCCAGCACATGTGAGTTCATCATATTGGGTGCAGACAGAAGTTGTTTGTTATATGATCAGCCCCTTAAATGTGCTCTAGTCATGCCCTGACAGAAGTGCATGGCTGCAGAGAACTTTAAAAGTGCCTGATCGTGGGAAAAATTAACCCTCATTTAATGAGGGTTCAGATGAAAGCATTCCAAAGTGGAGCGCCTTCATTATCTTCTGTTTTAACTTTGTCTTTCATTAACTTTTGTTTGTCTAGCCACCCCTGGGGCTGTCTTCAGGATGGCAGGGGTAGGAAGGGAGGGGAGGGAGATCCATTTGGGGCTGGAGGGTGGGGCAGGTGGATTGGTGCCAATCCACCTGCCCCACCCTCCAGTGCAGGCTGGGCTCCCTCCTCTCCCTCCTCCCCTCCCATCCTGAAGACAGCACCAGAGCTGGGGGTAAGGGGCAGGGCTAGGGGAGAGACAGGCAGCCTCTCTCCACTGGATTGGCTCCAAAGTGGAGCTCAATGGCTACTACCCACCCCACCCCTCCCCTCCCCCTGACTTAACAGTGAATGTCTGCTGTGGGGTCGGAGTGGCAGGGCACTGCAGCTCATGGCAAAAGCACCCCATGAGTTACAGCAGGGAGCTACATGCCTTCAGTGCCCACTGTGCTGCTTTTCTTCCTTTTGGTTTGCTCTGGAGTGCTATGCCTTGTACAGCAAAAATACATCCGGATGGGACACAGCTGAAGCATCACTAGACCAGTTCAGAAGGCATCAAAATGGGCTAACTTGTATGTGCTCTAAAATAAAGCTGACAGACAAGCAGAACTGACTGTAAGGTATTACAGCCTATGTGTGATCCAACTAAAGCTGACAGACGGAGGCAGACCTGAGAGTCAGGAACTACAGTAATAGAGATCTGGCAAATACTGCTGCTTGCTGACTCTGAACATTTACACACAGCCAGTGTTAATCTTATAAAGCTTCTATAAGGACTTCTTCAACAAATTAAAGGGGTTCTTTTCCCTCTGTCATTCGAGTGGAGAATGACATACAGAATCTCACAGCAACCTTCTCATTCAAATCTGTAGCACCATATCTCAGAACAGCTCCCAATCTGGGAGCATTCACAAGGTGAGGGACAGAGGATGGTGTGGGGAGTGCTCTGGGGCTGTTGCCAGGTGAGAGATTTAGTGGAAGTGGGCCCCATTTCTGGACCCTCTTCTGTTTCTGCCTAGATTAGTTTGCCTTACTTACTGGGTCATTTAATCACTACCAGTTAGCATCTGTCTCCTGAGCTTGCAAATAGTGATATACACAGAAATAACAGAAAGAGTGGGAAGGATCATTAAGGCAATATATCCTATGCTCATCGAAAAATGACCACTTAAGTAGACAGCGAGGGAAGAGCAAGAGAAAGGAATCCATAACCAAATCTCTGCGAAGAGGGCACCCTTCAGAGGACCAAACCAAACATTCCAGCCCCTAACAGCTACGAAACTATGAAACCACAGTTTACAAATACCAACCCCATGGCTTTAAACACTCATGTTAAGTTCAGTGACCAGAACTGAAGTAAATGGAGTCACCCTGCAGCAGAAAGGTCAAATTTGTCCACCACCTTACAACTCACTCTCACTGAAACACACACACACACACGCACGCACGCACGCATGCACGCGCGCCCTTGGAATGAATAAATAGTACATACCCTCAACCTGAAGTGACACACTAACTCAAACAACTCACAAACACTGGAAACACAAGAACTCTTGCAAACCTATGGAAGATGATACCGAAGAAAGACAAAGCTTTATGTGATCTCACTGTAGATCAAATGTGGCACTACTGTGGCTTTCTTGGGACAATGGTCAGAATCTACTTCAGACAAGACCAGAATATGTGAATTGTAGTCCCCTTAAACACATAGACATGCGCTCACCTACCTGACAAAAAGCAAAAAACCCTCCCCATTTACTCACATAGGGCATGTCCCTATGAGCAGGAACATGTGTGGGGACAAGTAGCAGCAGCATACCTTGTGCCACTGCTACCTGTCTCCAGGGAAGACCATGCCATGCATGCTCTAGTGCACAGCACATTGACCTAGGTGGGGTAGGGGAGGCTGGGGCCAGCAACTGTGCTGTCTGCTGCAGCTTACCTGGGGTTCTGGGGGCCTCTGGGAGCCATAGCCATGGCAATCCTGCAGCAGGGAGCCTGGGCAGCATCTCCCAGGGTAAAAAAACCCAACAAAGTAGCAAAGTAGAAGCACAGGGAATGCCTGCACATGTGGCATGCCTAACCTAGTATGTGGTGCCATGGGTAGGTCTACGGTGCTGCATACCACATGTCCACACTCACCTGGACGCATCCATAGTCTCTGGGCCCAAAGCCTGACTGCTGGCACCAAACCACATAGTTTACAAATACAGCCCCATGGCTTAAAACACTCATGTTAAGTTCAGTTAACACAACTGAAATAAATGGAGTCACCCAGTGGCAAAAAGGCCAAATTTGTTCACCACCATATAACTCACTGTCATGCAAACACACACACACACACACACACACACACACATCCTCTTGGAATAAATAACACATACCCTCAACCTGAAGAGACGTACTAACTCAAACAACTCACGAATACCAGAAACACAAGAACTCAGAAACCTATGAAACCTGACATTGAAGAGAGACAAAGCTTTATGTGATCTTACTGTAGAGTACATGCTACATCCCACCACAACATCCTAAACAAATGAAAACTAGCAGCAAGATCAAGCTTAATAAGCAGCTCTTACTGGTCCAATAAACTTGGTTAGTTTCAACAAACACAAGAACACACTTTGGGCAAACAGAATTTTCTCCAGCCCTGACACACAGTTGTTCCTGATCATGGATAGAACTGCATTTCCATGACCCCTGACCATGTCTAGATGTGCAGGGATGTGCACTTGCAGTGGCAGGCATGGTAGCAGCACAAATTTGTGCTGGCACTTTGTGCCTCAGTGCATGCACCTGCATGTACATTTTGTTGCGGGACAAATTGTTCCGCGCTGGGTAAAGTGCCCTTGCTCAACTTCTCCCAGCTCCTGGAGCAGTAAGGAAACAAATGGAGAAGTAGAGATGCTCTGGCTGGCAGCCAGACCATCTCTCTGGAGGACCAGGCCTCTGTTTGTTCTGGCGTATGCTATTTTCATATGCGCTAAGCCACCTTTTTTCCTGGTGCTTGTTTTTTGCTACCAGGAAATCCTGGTAGCAAATTTTCCCTTCATGCTGCAAATTTGCAGCACAGGACACATTTTAATATTCCACATGTGCAGTTCATGTTGCCACAAAGAGGTTTGTGGTGTCACAGATCACATGTGCCTGCACATCTGGACACAGCCCCTGTGTTCAGCTTTAGTAGTAACACCAGCACAGACAGAATCAAATCCTAAGAAGAGACAAGACAAATGGATTAGAAAAACAGAGGGGGATAAATGGCTGAGGAATTCAATTTCCAAAGCTTCTGGCTCACACTGCAGGAATACAGCTATTTCTTAACTAATCCCATGGCCTTGAAACTCAGCACATAGTGCTTGTTATACATCTTGGCCATGTTGGGGGTTGAAGCAAAACTATGTATTTCGAAAAAACTTTGAAACCACAGTAGTGGGACATGGCTGGATAGACAGAATAGGCAAAATAAAAAAATGATAATCTATTTTAATTACCAGCATTTGCCATGGGTTAAATCTGCAGTTCCTTATTCAGGGTTTTTGGTCTTTATGGGCATAAATAACCCAGTAAGGACTGCAAAAATAAATATATGTATCATGGTTTCATCCTGTCTCAACTGATTAATTCTTTTTTAAGGACTTTTTCACCTGGTTTTAGTTTTCTCCTTTCTGCCTCTCTATTGCTCTTCTTGGCAACAGTAGGAAGCCAGCTTTGTGTCCCTCTGACTAGCACCATTGCAAAATTAAATATCCTAATGGCAAAGTTAATTTCCATCAGCATCATGGACTCAGTATTAGAATCCTGTCTCTTATTTAGATCTCTTGCCTATTTATAGATTGCATAAATAAGCATAAGTTCAGGTTCTCAGAATCCATGTAAATTATTTATGCATTTTTAGTTTTGCAGATAGACTAATAAAACACAGTACCTTGCATTGGCAGAGATTCCTGCAACAACTGGACTCAAAAACCTCATAACTTTTAAGAATTTTTCCAGTGAATAAAACTGGATACAAGTCATAATCACAGTCCTTTATACTGGCCCCTTACCACTGCCTAGGTATTTTAACTATTTTGCTTTTTCATGTACTTAATGGACACTTATTGTAGGCCATAAAATATTTAAATTGTTTTCTTTCCATTTGTCCAAAAAAAAATCCCTCCCAAACCTTTATACATAACACTAAAGTTTTTTAAAACTATCTTCTCTGTAGGCAATAATCAGCTTGAAAATAAAATCAATTTATATTTGCTTAAAGTTGCTTACAGCACAATATACAGCCAAACAGCACAATTAAAGGAACATTCATAACAATTTAGGAGCCTTTTTAAAAGATCAAGCTCATTTACTATATAATATACTATTTTTTCCATAAAGAGTAACAACAAAGAAGAAAAATCTTTCCACATGTAGACTCTAGGGAGCAATCCTGCATTGCCTCTGAGTAGGGGAGGATGGATATGACTAACTAAGGGGTCTTTTTAACTCTGATTGCTACAGGAAAAATTATAAAGGGTGCTTAATTTTTCTCATCTGACCAGTTTCATGAGTGGCCATCACATGCTCACATACTCACACAAACACTGCATCATCATTAATATTTCCCAAATTTTAAAAAGCCCATGTAATTGTTTTCCTTACCTTCCATATTTCAGCTTCCACGTCAGAGACAGCGCAGACTTGTATTTGCTTCAGTTAAGTCAAAACTTCACTATATCTTACAGCAGTCTGCTTAGTATTAATATTTCCCATTATGATACGCTCCAGGCTCCCCTATTTAACATGACTCTCTTCATAGGAATTATAATTTGTAATAAAAAAAGTAGAGGAGGCAACTCTTGAGCCTTCACAGACCCACCCAGACAGGTGAAATGAAGTAAGCAAGAAATCCGAAGTTAGTAAAATGTACTTAAATAGATCTCAGGCATGGGGAATCAAATGAGAGTTCATGGTGGGGAAGAGGCAAACATACGTATTGGAATAACCATGCGGTGTCAAGTAACAGGCAGTTGAAATAAACACACTCATCAGCTATTTTTACATTCAGATTTGCCACTGGTAGTGCTCCAGAGATAACTAACTAGCAGAAAATAGCGTTATGTGATTGGCCAGCTGCTGCCTGTGATTCAAACCTTAAAGCACTGCATTTTGTATCTACAGGTAGTGGGCAAACATGTTGTCTAAACCTACCCTCAAAAAGCAACTACTTTCCCAGTGATGTTGTTTCATAAATATCTCATTGCATCATCAAGCTCAGACAAATATATCCTGAATTCTTAGGGTAAGGAGCCCATTCTACTGTCCTTTCAAAACAAATAACAAGAGCCATCATAAGAGAGACGCTTCAGCATCAGGTTTCATTTAAGAATTGCAACAGGATATTAAATAGTAAGGAAAATATGCTGTGAAGTCAGCAAGCTAAGTTTTGGTATGGCAAACACAAAAAACAGATTTAGTCCTCAGCAGCAGTCAGCGTGAGTGAGCAGAGCATTACTAAGATCACTGGGAACTGTGGGTACTCAGGACCACTCAGGACTTAGTTAATAGACTATAGCAGAAATACACAGCAGGTTCCTTTTATTAAAGGTCTCATCCTGCTCTCATTAGGCTCAATGACAAAGCTCCTATCCATGTGGGTGGGAGTGGGATTGGACTTTGTGCTTGTTTGCATTTTAAAAAGCTATTGTTAACTACTGATGAAAATCATATGACAGTGCAGTGTGAATAATGTTAACAACATGGCACCCTGTCTCTCAAAGCACTTAGCAGGCTGTAATGAATTTATTCTCCCAGTGTGTCTGAGAGAGAGGCCAGAATCTTTACTCACATTAACCTATGGAGAAACTGAGGTACAGAATGGCTAATGCCCACATTTTCAAGAAGAGTCTTTAAATTGTTGGCATGCTACTTTAGATGCCCTAAAATCCCACATGGTCTAGAGCAAGTCTGTGCTTCTTCCACTAGAGTATATCTAGTCAAGTGCCAGAACATTCTCAACACCCATGGGAATTCATGTCTGTTGCAGAGTAAGGGAAGAAACTCTTGTAGATTTGGGGTAGAAATGAAAGGCAGAAAGGTGTCCTTTAGGTGCCCACAGATATTGACAAAGAAAGGGATGACACAGTTCTGGAATGTATTTGTGAAATATATCAGCTACAGAGAAGACCCACTAGGCACATCTATATATACTAGTCATGTGGTTTAGGCTTCCTGTGAGCCTTCCCCAGGAACATGTCAACACGTGTACCCTGTTGGGAGTAGATTTTCACCCAATGGGAGCAGCCCAGTACAGGGCTGCTCCCGCCCTGCTCTGCCTACCTGCAGCACCCAGGGGGAGCTCCAGGCACCCCTGGATGATAGTCCAGGGGCTGGCCAGGGGCCAGTCCTGATGCACATGGGGCCAGGCAAAGTATACCATGGTAGCTGTCTCCTGACCCTATGCACATCGGGATGGGACCTGATGTGCACGGGGCTGGGAGGCAGCTGCCACTGCAGCCAGCAGAGCTCTCCTGGCCCCATGCCCATAGGGATGAACAGTTGCTAGCAAGCCCCCTGCCGGGCAGGGCTTTCCTGCCCAGCAGGAGGTTTGCTGGGAGCTGTCCCAGATGTGGGGTAGCTGCCAGTGTGCCCCTGCTGAGCAGGGCTTCCCAGCCTCTGCCCACTCTCTGGAGCTCCCAGCTCCCCGCTGGGAGCCAGGACAGGGGGCAGAGAGTTCCCCAGTCCCAGTGATGATTGGCTCCTGCCTCTGGGGGAGAGCCAGGGGCCGAGCAGTGCCAGGACTGGGAACAAAGAGCTCCCTGTCCCCTGTGGCTCCCTGTGGCCTAGGCTGACCAGGAGCAAATTTGCTCCTGGTCAGTGCCTACAAGTGCGGTACTGTGGAGTAACTACTGCACAGTTAATCTAGTACCTGTCTTTACAGGTACTAGCTAATTACCCAGTAGGCTAATTTACTGTGCAGTAAATACCCCATTTGCGTAGATGGTGATGCTTTACAGTGCAGTAGATTAGTCTACTGCACAGTAACGTGTCTCATGTAGATGATCCCATTGGTGCATCTACACATGCACTTTACTGTGGAGCAGTCTAATTAGTTCTCCAATAAAGCATTACCATCTACACATGAGCCAGTATTAAGGTGCAGTAAACTAATTAACTCTGCGAATTAACTAATTAACTAATTAGTTACTGTCAGGAACAGTACTATTTTATGACAGGGTCATTTACATCTCTGAAACACATGTGCAGATGGTGACTGGGGGGACCAGACTCATCTGCGGCTTAGCCGCATGGCTCCACAGGGTCAGCACCCTTGTATCCCAGCCAGCCGCTCTGACACCACAACCCAAGCCCCTTGCCAGCCCAGTTCTGCTCCACCCTGGCTCAAATTGCTGCTGTCTCAGGCACACACGTAGATGCCACACCCAGGAGCAGTTTACATAGGCTCAAACAGCTCCAGAGTTTATTGCTTCTCCTTAATTTCACCATTGTCTATGAAGATGGCTGGGTACAGTCTGGTCTTTGGAACCTGCTGATAGCTGCTGGGCACTGTCTTGTGACTGAGGGAATACACCAGTGTTTCCCAAACTTTTGATACCTGGATCACACATTTTTCTAGACTAAAATTGGCAACACACATCAATCTTACACCCAAAAAGTGTATGTGTGTGTGTGTTTGTATGAGTACTTGCCAAAATATATAGCATATTCCATTCCCCTGCCCAAGGAAATCATATCAGTACTGAGATGTACTGTTAAAAAATGATACCAAATACCTTTGTTTAAGCAAAGGATTAGTTTCTGTACCACTGGTTCTCAAGCTTTTTAGCCTCAAGACACTCCAATGTCACTTTTCTGAATTTTGTGGCAACTCGGC
Source organism: Alligator sinensis (assembly GCF_000455745.1). Classification (NCBI taxonomy): domain Eukaryota; kingdom Metazoa; phylum Chordata; order Crocodylia; family Alligatoridae; genus Alligator; species Alligator sinensis. The sequence continues at coordinate 474,036 of NW_005842499.1, read as the reverse complement.
TGAAAATCTCTGAAATACATCTAAATTCAGAAAAGACATGCAAGGGGCCTTGAGGCTAAAAAGCTGAGAATCACTGATCCAGCTGGTACCACTACAGGTCAGTGGGGACAGATCCTTACCCTGCTGTGCTCTTCTCTTCCACTGTCTGTCCCCTCCTGACCTGGGTCTGTACCTCAGGAGGCTAAAGCTGCTCCTGCAGGGTCACCCATGGCTATGACTACTCCTGTGGCACCTCCTGTGGGCCCAGCAGTGTGGAAGGAATGGAGGGGATGAGCTAGGCTGCAAAGACCAGCTCCATTTCTGTGTCCATCTGCCCATCTACTTGCAGCTGGGAGCATGGGGGGTTGGCACAGGGACTGCATGGGGGCAGGAAAGGACAGGGGAAGGCAGTAGCAGTTGCAGCAGTCCCCAGAGGAGCAGCCACAGATGCTGTAGGAGTAGCTGGGGCAGGCCCAAAATACTAGATGGGGAGGAGATCAATTACCTCCTGACACAGGTAGATCTCACAGGACACTTCCATCGCTCATATGGAATATCCTGTGGGAATCAGTAGTATAGACAGATGTAACAACTATATTCATATCAAAGGATACGGTTTTAAGTCATTACTGTATAACCACTACATCTAGATGGTCCAGAAAGAGACAAGTACAGCAAACTAATTTTAACCCTGTTTCATTCAGGGCTAACGTATGCAGATATAACTGTTACAGCATAACAATTTATACAGCTATCATTCCAGCCTATACCTTGAATCACAGCAGAAATGTCCCCTGTTGAAGAAAATTGACTATAACTATGAGTACTTGAAAGAGCCAGTTGATTGCTTTATGGAGAGTGGAGGATATGTTGTCATTTGAGTGCAGTGCATTATTGGCAACATCAGCATCAATTGGAAAAAATCCAGACCAACTCTGTTATATGGAAAAGGGCACTGTCAGCTGAGTTTAGCTAAAAATAATAATATTATATATCTGTTTCAGACTAAGGATCCTAAAGAGCTTCAAATCTAGAAGAAGATATTGCACCTGTTCAAATCAATGGATGCTTATATTTACATATTGTAATATAAAATTAGATACAGGGATCACATGGCCTAGTGCTAAAATGCCCCCACTTCTGGGGTTCCACAACTTAACAGAGCATATATAGCTCAGTGGAGCACAAAAGACTCAACCCTATTCCCACTACAGTCAGTATCAAAGACTTGCTGATTTCAATGAATGAGAGAGGAATTACAGATCCACTGATGGGCGAAGAGAATTAAATTAGTCAGGTTCTTAGAGCAGGTTCCAAAGTTGCATGAAAAGCTTTTAAAGTTTATAAAAAATATGTACATATAATATAATACATGTATACTTATACATGTGTTATGGCATGCTAATGCCCTCGCATGCTGATGTCCTCACTGCCCTTGCCCATCCCCACTCCCACCCCACTCACAGATCTGGGGGCTGCAGGTCCTCCCCTACCCCTCCAGGAGTATGCGCTGTGCCAGGGAGTTGGCCCCACCTCCCATGCCCATGCCCGAGCCTGCAGTGGGCAGCAGCAGGTGGGGAGCCAGGCTGTGCTCCATTGCAGCAACTGCCACCTCCTCCCAGGGAAAAAGGGCTGCAGGCTTGGGTCCCTGGTCTCATGGCTCTGGCAGCTGGGGGACCCCTCCAGCAGGGCTGGGGGGCCAGGGGCTGTGGGTGGGGGGCAAGGGCCACCAGTAGGGCTAGGGGGAGTTGTGAAGAGGGGGAGTGAGAGGCATGAGCAGGGCCAGGGGGCTGTGGGGGAGGAGTGAGTATTTGTGTTCTTTAAAAAACGGATCTCCTTTTAATGGAATCAGCTGGTTAATAGAATCAAATCACCGTTTCCCAAAGTGATTCCAGTAAGAGGAATCCACTGTATTAGTATCTTTGTTGGTATATATATTGCTCCTTATGGTCTTGTCTACCCCCGCCCCCTACCTTTTTCTCTCTATGTAATTAAATGGTATATAGTTAAGTATTGAGTGTTGTCTGATCAAAGCTTTCAAGGCTCCAGGTGTCTTTCTTTAGGCAGTCTCCCCACACTCTAGGAAGGGGGGCTCCAAGGCAGAGACCCCAAGGATCCATAATTGGCTGCAGCTGCCGGGTAGCTCTGCCGCCTGGGTTATACAGTACCAAGAAAGCAGAAGATGAGACAGATTCTAGCCCGGTGCTTCCCAAACTTTTCCTCAGCTTACACCATTTATGACCCCCTTTCCTCAGCCTGGACCTCATTCCAGGAAAGTTCTTCTCCTTTAAAGTTCTTCTCCTTTAAAGGAGAAATCTGTAATGTTCTCCTTTAAAGAACAGAATTCAGTTTTTTCTTCAGCAAACAGAAAATCCGGATCCCTGTTTATCAAGACCCCATCTGCTGATGTTGCGACCCCATTTGGGCTCATGATGCACAGTGTGGGAACCGCTGTTCTAGCCCCTGCTCCAGTTCCTTTGTATCTCTTTCATAGCCTCTGGCAATTCAGGCTGGCAGAAAAGTCCAAGTAAGGCTGACAACATTTAGAGCAGCACTAATTTATTCCAGGGTCCCACTTCCAATCCTGTGGTATAGGAGGTACAGAATCAGGTTACCACTCCCTACCCCAAAGAAGTTACAGGGTAATGGCCTCTTCTTTCAGATACTCACATATATGGCTAATTTGTCCAACATGTAGTCCAAACTTCTCATGAGCACAGCTGCTGCCCCAGGCAAGCTTATGTGGGGATCAGGCCTTTGTTTCATCAATAAATAAGACCCAATGGGTTAGGGCAAGAGAGATGAACAAAAGGATCCCATTGCACCAGGACTGAAGATCTGGGAGCTGTGGAGTCACAAGAGAAATGAGATGAAAGGAAGTCACTGCTGAGCACTGGCTTAACAAGGGAATGGAATTTCAAATCCAGGAGCATTGGCTGTAGTTTGATTTGGGGATGTCTTTAGCAATACAGAAAAAGATAAAAAAATAGCTGGCACTCTCCTTTCACTGTTAGCACCATAACTCTATAGGGGCACCTGACAAAATAGCTAAGCAATGTGGAGTGACAGATAGACAGAGCCACACCAGGGGAGTTGTCAGTAGGACACACCCTCCAAAAACTGAGCCTGGGGCTGCAACCCACACATACCTTAGGTGCCCAAGTGCTGCCTAATTACCATTGTAGGTGCCTGAGTCCAAAATTTAGATCATCAGACTTCCTGCCCACTCAGTGGCTGCCTAACCCTGCCTAAAGTCCCTGCTTCAATGTTTTGTTATGTTTTGACAAAGGTATGATTTAGGCACATAACTCAAGGAGAGAGGTCAGTGCTGTGAATGCCAAATAGAGGAAGGAACTTAGATGCAATCTGGAGCCAGATACCTCAACTATCATCCTCTCAGCATTTCCTACTGGGTAGCTTAATCAGTTCCCCGCTTAGCATGATGGCAGTTGTGGGTCTCGTTTTTACGCCCTGACAAAGGAACTGAGGTTTGGTGACCTCAAACATTCCTAGACCTAAGTTAGGCACCTAGTTACAGAGGTGAAATTCAAAAACCGAGAGTAGGCACCTAAGTTCCCTGTACCTTCAATGGGGAGAGCTATCACCGACTAGGCTCCACAGCAGCCAGCATGCTGAATCAGAGAATCCCAAAGCCAGCCAACAAGAAATGCTGAAGATAGTTGCATCTCAACTGAAACTTCTGGCATCCCGCAGCACCTAAATTGTCTCCTTGTGTACAGGCAATTGGGTCAGTCATGTTGAGGTACTATCCACTTTTTTAATAATAGCCCAGTAACTACTGCACTAATGAAATAAGTGGGAGATGAGTTTTAGGCCCTCCTCAATCTGAGAGGGTCAAACTAGGGTGACTATATTATTCTTCAGGAAATCTGGGATACTGCTTGCCCCCCTGCCACCCAAGTCAGTGACACTGCTGCAGGCAAAGGCAGCGGCAGGCAGGCAGTGACATGGGGCACAGTCCGGCAGGAAGGCATAGCATCATGGTGCACCAGACAGGCAGGTAGGCACCACTGCTGCAGTGTGGGAACAAGGTAGGTGGATGGAAGCAAGGTAGGTGGATGGAAGCAAGGCAGGTGGATTGGAGCAAGCACCACCCTACCCACATGAGCCCGGTGTGGCTCCTCCTGAGCAAAGGCTGGAGGCCAGGGCTGGGGTGGCTAGGCACCACTCCACTCTGCCCACCTTGTCCCTACACTGCTGCAGTGATGCCTGCCCTCCCATCTGCCTGGAGCACCATGCTACTTCACCTCCCTGCTAGACTGCACCCCAAACCCCCGTGATTCCAAGACTTTTCACCAACTGGCCGGGACTGGCCTATGAAATCTGGGACTGTCCCAGCCAAACTGGGATGTACAGTCACCCTAGGTCAAACCCACATCTTCCACCTCCCAGGTCAAACCCAATCTACCTATCTATAGTTTAAGCTGGGCTGAAGTCACCCTCTACCCCTGCTGAGGAAGTGGGGTCACTGTGCAGAAAGAAATGTGAAAATTATGAAGACAGACCATTATCAGCAAGAGGGAGCCTGACGCTGGGACCCAGTAATCTGGGTATTCCTTTGAGGGTGCGGGAGGGGGCTGGGTTCTGGGCTCTGCTCCTAACATTTCTAATGCATTTTATCTGACCCTTTAAGGAAAAATCTATAATAATGAGTGCCTGGGTGTGTAGAGGGCTATGTAGGATTTTTCTTTTGCATTTAGATGGTATTTGGGCACCAAAATCCTTTGTAAATCTAGCCCCTAACTCTCTCCATGAATTGTACCCTGGCTTCTAACTCTGGACTGCTGCAATGCTGTGTTGCAAATCCTAAAATCTTTTATGGATTTGCCTTAAACCAACCAAATAAAACTATTCACCTCCAGACTGAAATCCACTCCTGCACAGACAAAAGTGACTGAGGAACACAGCGTAGATGGATGGAGACAGAATACACCACGTAGGCAATGAAATAATAACAGCAGAAACTTAAGGATGGATAGATGAGCAGGGCATGAGGCCCAGGCACTGTCTAAGTGGGGAGGGTGCCAAAATGGAGCAAGGGTGTCTCCTTCTTCCGTCCCCTGTTCTGCCTCCTCCTGAAATAGCAGTCAGCACCACTGCAGAAGCATGTGTCAATGAAAGAAGGACACTCTTGCAAATGTAGTTCTGTAAAATAACAGTTTTACTCCTGCTGCGGGGAGATGTCCCCCCATTTTTGGGGGGTTGCTAAAATCAGTAGTTTTTTCATTTGCTTGACATGGGTATCTGTGGCAAAAAATAAATGAGGTGACATCTCCTTTCAGCAGCAGTGAACGTCAGCTGCTGTTCCTACGCACTGCAGGAACCTCCAGAGACAGAAGGTGCACAGGTAGGAAGAGGAAGGACTACCTTGGATACAGTCCTGACCAGTTACACTTCTGAATAATATATCTATAATTAAGATGACCATACATCCTGGTTTGGCTGGGATAGTCCTGGATTACATAGGGTGTCTCTGCATCCTGGCCAGTTGGCTAAAATTGAGGCAAAAGTCCTGGATTGGTGGCACCATCCTGCCTTCACATGCCTGGCCTGACTCCTCCCGAGCAGCAGCTGGTGGCGGGGGGGGGGTGTTGGGCTGAGCGGCACTCCTCTTGCCTGGGGTGGGAATCAGTTGTGGCAGGGGAGACCAGGCCAGGGAAGGGGGCTGGGGCTCAGGCACCTGTGCAGGGCAAGCCAGGATGGTTTTATAGTTTCATAGTTGGTAGGGTCAGAAGGGACCTGAGCAGATCATCAAGTTTGACCCCCTGCCATGGGCAGGAAAGAGTACTGGGGTCAAACGACCCCAGCAAGGTGTTCATCTAGCCTCCTCTTAAAGACCCCAGGGTAGGAGCCAGCACCACTTCTCTTGGAAGTTGGTTCCAGATCCTAGCCGCCCTGACCGTGAACTAGCACCTCCTGATGTCTAGTCTAAATCTACCCTCTGCCAGCTTGTGACCATTATTTCTTGTCACTCCTGGTAGTGCTCGGGGGAACAGGGACTCTCCCAATGCCTGCTGGTCCCCTCTGACTAGTTTGTATCAGGCCACTAGATCCCCCCTCAGCCTTCTCTTGTGAAGACTGAACAGGTTCAGGTCCCATAGCCTCTCCTCATAGGGCCTGCCCTGCTGCCCCCTGATCATGTGGGTGGCCCTCCTCTGGACCCTCTCAATGCTATTCACATCCCTCCTGAAGTGCAGTGCCCAGAACTGGATGCAGTACTTCAACTGTGGCCTGACCAGTGTCGCATAGAGGGGGAAGATCATCTCCTTGGACCTGCTTGAGATGCATCTGTGGATGCACGACAAGGTACAGTTGGCCTTCCTGACCGTGCCCCCACACTGTCGGTCCATGTTCATTTTGGCATCAATAATGACTCCAAGATCCTTTTCTGCCTCTGCACTGACAAGAAGGGAGTTCCCCAGCCTGTAGGTGTGCTGCTGGTTCCTCCCCCCTAGGTGCAGTACCTTGCATTTGTCAGTGTTGATACCCATCTTGTTCTCATCCATCCACCCCTGTAACCTGTCTAGGTCCGATTGCAGCCTATTCCTCCCTTCTAGTGGTCACCTGCCACTAGCAGCCTCATGCCCTGCCCAGGCTGAGTGTGGCAGCCCTGCGTGGCAACAGGGGAGGGAGGGAGGCTCCATGTGGCCACACAGCACATGCTGGCACAGCCCGGGGAGCACTGGAAGTGGGCTGCTTCCAGCCGGGTCCAGCATTTACACACGAGGAAGGCTGGCTGCAGGCCTCCACACTGCCCTGCCCCACCTCATTCCACCATCAGGGCTACTGGGAGCCACAGGGTTGGGGGGGGGGGCACCCCCTATCCCGGATTTTCTTACCCCATCCCAGATCTCCTTCAAAATAATATGGTCACCCTATGTATAATCCCTTTTCCCCAACTACTATTCAGCCTAGTGAAGCCACTGCCCCTCCTCTCCCTCTTTCCATGTCCACCCCTCACTCCCCCACGCTACGTCAGCATATTTAGAGCTCATATGGAGCCTACACCCTTGCCAGCAGCTGCTGCCTTACCATACTGAAATGCTTTTCTCCTAAGTGTGCTGCCTTCTAAAACAAGAACAATTTTCTAGGGGTGTGTAGAACACTGAAATTCCATTTGATGAAGGACTTTGAGAGTTTAACATTTGTCTTTCTTCCATTTAGGAATGAAACCTCAACACTTTCAAATTCATTTCCTGAAAGAAAGTTCTTTAAATATTTAATTAGGGAGCAGTCAAACTATTTCCTTTAGACAAAATCAAACTATTTCCTTCTGAGTTTGTCATTTCATTCTGTATTACCATATGTCACAGAATCCAAACATAAAGTGTCATTTGTAATGGGGAATTCAAAATTGCTGTACTGTCTCATTTTGAATTTGGGTTTTTTTGTGAAATCTGAAATTAAATTTCATTTCCTGAAATTGTGTTCTTCAGTAGAAAATGGTTCCAAGTTTTTTTTCTAATTAGTTCTATAAATTTGACATTAAATTAAAATAAATGAGAATAACAAAATATTGCTATATGGCTTGATTCTTCTCCTCATGCTCTTTCAGCATTGCCCATACCAAGCTGGCTTGAGTATACAAGTCAGACAGCTCTTCTGTGTTCCAGCTTTGCAAACTCACCCTGACACGCTAGGTAGGCTTTCTTTCCTTACTGCAAACTAGAAAATAGAAGGTAGAACTTACAGATTCTGAAGACAATTTAACACGAGAAAGATTTTGTGACTAACCACATACCTAGTTACATCTTCAAGCATCTAATTACCTCTGAAAATCTGTCTCTGTGCCTCCTCCCTGCCCCACATCTGCCATGAAATCAGTGAGAGTTTATAGCACTCACTACTTTGAAGGAGGTGCTCAGCACCTTAGAGAATCAGGAAATAAGCTTGCATTTCAGTTCAAGACCAAAGAAGTGTGTATACAGAATCATGCAACAAATCAAGCAGATAAAGAAACAGAGAATTATAGTGAACACAGTGAATTAGCCAGGGGGGTTATTACTCTTTAACAGTGTTAAATAGAAGATAGAGACATTTACACATGTTAATACAAGTGTGTGAGAGAATGAATAAACATAATTCTAATCCTTTTACATGAAGAAAAGAGGCAGGAGGAATGCCAAGTTACAACTCTAATAGCAGTATGGATATTTCCTATTTACATATTACAAAGCAGAAGAAGACATCGTAGGCTGGGTATCAGTTATGGGAAACTTAAGGCACTATTTTTAGGGAATCATATGAGTTGATTTGGAAACCAAACATGCTAGAAGTCGAGCTGAGTTAGCTGTGTCACATGGCTCCTCTCAGCATTCTTTGGACAGTATCACTCCACAGCAGACAAGGTAAACCAGCCAATATGCTTTTCGTTCCAATCTCCCATCACCACCACACTCAACATTTCATGCAGTGCAATGTATTTTACACAACATGCTGCATTAAAGATTCCATGCCATCTTTCCTGAGCCCATTAACCCTGTCATATTTCAGATTCTGGTGTGATATAAAGATGGTTCTCAAGCCATGTTCCTGGATCCAATGCCCCCCAAGATTATGGGAAGATTCAAAAGTTTAGGATTATAAGAAATTGTTGTCTAGCATTGCTGTACAGCTGCTGTGCTCCACTAGAAGAGTGACTAACCTGTTCCGAGTCTCCTAGAAGAGTGAAGTACAAAATGTAAACAAAAAGCAATAATAGTGAGATGTGATGCAGAGAAGACATTTGATTTTTTTTCTATTCCAGTAATCCCAGGTATTAGAGTATTTTATGTGAGTCTCAATAACAGGGCAGTAAATCACCTAAATTTGGCATCCATTCAATAAGGAAGCTTTCCTGAAGGAGATGGAAAAAAGTGCTTCACTTTTTTTTTCTTAATCATGTTATTCTACAGGACTGATTGTCATTACTGCAAAATTAATGAACGTGCAGATGTGAGGAGCAGAAAGGTGCCACTTCATACAAGCCAGGAAATAGGGATAGATGTTTGTACAAAAAAAGGAAGTCCTCATCTTCCTAGGCTAATGTGAAGCTGGTTTTCTGATGGCAAGTCCTAGTGACAATCTGAAGATGAATGTGGACAGAATTTTGAAAAATGAGTCAGTGTCATGAGGATCTCATGCAATACTGATATCATCTCTGAAGAAGGGGCTAAAACCCCTTCGAGGGATGAGGGAGTGAAGTGTACTCTGTCCAAGTTTGCGGATGACACAAAACTGTGGGGAGAAGTGGACGCGCCGAAGGGCAGGGAACAACTACAAGCAGACCTGGACAGGTTGGACATATGGGCAGAAAACAACAGAATGCAATTCAACAAGGAGAAATGCAAAGTGCTGCACCTAGGGAGGAAAAATGTCCAGCATACCTACTGCCTAGGAAATGACCTGCTGGGTGGCATGGAAGCAGAAAGGTATCTTGGAGTCCTAGTGGACTCCAAGATGAACATGAGTCGGCAGTGTGACGAAGTCATCAGAAAAGCTAACGGCACTTTATCGTGCATCAGCAGATGCATGACGAACAGAACCAAGGAGGTGATAATTCCCCTCTATTGGGCGCTGGTCAGACCGCAGTTGGAATACTGCGTGCAATTTTGGGCACCGCACTTCAAGAGGGATGTGGATAACCTGGAGAGGGTCCAGAGAAGGGCCACTCGTATGGTTAAGGGCTTGCAGGCCAAGGCATATGAAGAGAGACTAGGGCACCCGGACCTCTTCAGCCTCCGCAAAAGAAGGTTGAGAGGCGACCTTGTGGCTGCCTATAAGTTCATCACGGGGGCACAGAAGGGAATTGGTGAGGCTTTACTCACCAAGGTGACCCCAGGGGTTACAAGAAATAATGGCCACAAGCTAGCAGAGAGCAGATTTAGACTGGACATTAGGAAGAACTTCTTCACAGTTAGAGTGGCCAAAGTCTGGAATGGGCTCCCAAGGGAGGTGGTGCTCTCCCCTACCCTGGGGGTCTTCAAGAGGAGGTTAGATAAGTATCTAGCTGGGGTCATCTAACCCCAGTGCTCTTTCCTGCCTATGCAGGGGGTCGGACTCGATGATCTATTGAGGTCCCTTCCGATCCTAACATCTATGAATCTATGAAAACCCAGGACCCCATCACAGGGCCACAGATACCTCACTGGGCCACAAGCAGGCATATTTCTGCTTGCAGCGCTGCTCGCTCCCTCTCTCATTTAGGGTTGTCCAGTGGGTGAGCTTCAACTGAGAGATGAAAGATTCCTTCAGTCATACCTTGCCTATAGCCTGGTGCTTATAGCACTATACCAGGAAGTGGGAGATGTGAATTCATTTCCTGTCTCCCCTCTCCATATCTCCCACTTCCTGGTCAAATACCTTAGCCATTAGGCTATTAAGCTAAAAGTGGGAGTGCCCTTCTCCCAAGATCGGTGTTTTGGTATACCATCTAGGCAAAAACTGGTGGCAAAAATTGCTAATAAAGAGCCTTCCCGGTTACGGAATCTTAGCAGCCTGAAGCATTGCCAGACAGAGTTGTGTTATGCAGCTCATAAGTACCCCTACTACCTAATGAAAGAGGGCTGTATGCACAAAAGTGGGTGTCTCCCTTGAGTGCAACAGGATTGGCATTGCAAAGGGATCTCGCTCTGAAGGTATCCTGGACTTCTCCTTCCTATCCCCAAAATGAGAGACTCAGGTGCCTCTGCAGGATCCAGAACTTTCAGATTTGGGACTGCACTAATTTTCCCATTGACACAATGGGAAATGCAGAGGTGTAATAGGATTAGGCCTCCTGAGGAAGGGGCCCATGTTGGAGGTAGGTGAGAAGCTAAGTTGGAGGTATGTTAGAGGTGTAATAGGATTTGGACGTAGGTCCCTTAATAAGACATACACAGAATTTAGGCCCCTACATTGCAAAAAGTGATTTTGAGTAACCCCACTCCAGTAGTCTCCATTCAGGTCTGAGAAGATCATTAGACAACTATACTTGGCTGGCTGAGCAGAAAGGGGCTTGACTCCTGGCTCAGCAATGTTGCAATTCAGAGCAAAGCTGAGGATGTGCCTCAATTCTACCTACATTCTACCCTTGAGAGATCTGATCCTATATGTGCCTGCAGATAACACCTAATTGCATGGACAGCACTGAGTTAAGCAAAGAGCATCGAATCACTCTCACCTGGAAACACTGGGTGGCAGTGGAGCCATCTCTTGTATGGTCTAGTGATTAGATCACTTGTCCAAGACATGAGACATGTCGAGAGACATGTCCATATTTCACATTTCCCCAGCAGCGGACCCAGGTGCAGAGCAAGCAGGGGGTGGCCACACCCACTCTTTACCTATGACACACATGCACACAGTGAGCTCTGAGCTCACCACCCGGTCAGCATGGGCTGCTGTCAGAACTCCGCATGTGTAGTGTGCTCATCACCTCTTCAACGTGAGCTCTGGCTGGAGCCATCATTTTTGCAGGCTCCAGAGCCCAGGGGATGAGTGCTGCTGCTGCTAAATTCAGCAGGGGGCTTGAGGAGGTGGAAGCAGGAGGGTGCACAGTAGTGGTACTCACCTCCTCAGCCTGGGGTCATGCTAACTTTTCTCCAGCCAGAGCTTGCTCATAGAGGTCATTGCCATATATAGCACAACCAAAGGGGAATGCAACCACACCTCCAAACCCTCCTGGATCTGCCCTTGCCAGAGAATGCCCTAACCACCAGACTATAAAACAGGCAAGGGGGATGCCTTCTACCCTTCCTGTGGAGGTTGGGTGAGTCTACAGCCAGGAATGCAAGAATTCTAGCACTGGATTTTGAACAGAGGGCTTGATTGCAATCCAGTGAGAACAGCACTCTCACTTTCCTTGGAGGAGGGAAGTCCTGGCTTTCGGAAACTCTTTTCAGGATTATTTCTGGTTTTTAAAACAATTACCATCTAAAAAAATACATGAACATACAGGGATTAGGAAACAACCCAGGACTTTCCCCTCCTAGTGAAGGGCCCTTATCAATGAGCTACAGTGTCATGTTCCTTGTTGCATAGGCAGTCAGCCTGATATTAACCATACGTACCTGTTCACTAGAAAATAAATTCATCTGGTTAGCAGGGCCAAACCTTAAAAATTTGCCTCACTACATTGTAATGTTTTTTATCCAGTCATGAGCTTTTAACAGTAGCTATGTAAATTAGCATTTCTATAGCAACCAGTATATCACAGTAACTATGCTTTTAATATCTAAGATCTCTGAGTATTTTATTTGGTTTAGGTCAGTGGTGCTCAAACTTCCAGCCTGCAGGCTGGATCCCATATAGTGTCAGCAAGTAGGGTCATCAGCAGGGATGATCCAGTAAGCCTGACATCACATGCTGACCTGAGGCCACATCCTTAGCCATCCTGGCATACCAGATCTGCATGCCAGGTCCAACTGCTTGCCAGATCAGACTGCCTGAATCCAGTTGTGGAAGAACCCTGTGCACCAGGCCTGCTATGCGCTGGCAGGCATGATCTAACATGCAGGGTCACTTTATCTGGCCTGTGGGACTCCCCACAGGTCCAGAAATTTGGCAGCAGGGGAGCAGCAACACCGTCAGATTTCTGGACCTCTGAGGAGTTCCGTCATCCAGACAACAGGTCTCTGAGGGCTGGATCTGGCAACATGGTCTGAATTTTGAGCACCAAGGGATTAGATTAAACCAGTTATAAACCAAGTTCAGTCAGACTAAAATAAATCACTATTCAGCCTATACAAAGATGTGCACTAATTTAACAAAACCAATTTTAAAAAATCACACCTTTAGATAAACAGATGCCACTTTCTTTTATAGACAAGTAGTATGGTTCAGAGAAATTAGATCTCAAGGTCACAAAGGGAACATATGGTGAAAACAGGAATGGAAGTTTTTCTAACTTCCAGGGCTTCATCATGCCAAACCAGTCATCAGACTACACAAAAAGCTCCAGAGGAAGATTAGCACATTTTATCTACTACAAATTGTACTGGGATTATTATAGGTTTATTCTGTGTCAGAGGTGACTTTTATGATGCCCTTCGAGAAGAAAAGGTAATATAACCAGAATAATAAAAGTTCTTCTGTCTGCTGCCTCACCCAGACTCGTTGGCAACATGTAGCAAGTGTGTGCAGGAGTACGTGCATCCCCTGAGATCGGCCGTGCGCCCCCTGGAAGCGCCAGCCGCAAAACCAAAAGTACCAGCGGGTGTGCACTCCTAGTTTCACTGCTGGCTCTGTGATCGGACACTAGGGGGCCCTCCCTCTCCCTATTGGAGATCTAGTGCCCCCCCAGACTCAGGAAGCACCAGTCACCCATGCCCAAACTGTCTCCTGTGATCATAGAATCATAAAAAATTAGGGTTGGAAGGGACCTCTGGAGGTCATCTAGTCCAAACCCCTGTTCAAGGCAGGACCATCCTCAATTAGATCATCCCAGCCAAAGTGTTGTCTAGCCGGGTCTTAAAAAACTCCAAGGATGGAGATTCCACCACCTCTCTGGGTAACCTGTTCTAGTGTTTTACTATCCTCCTAGTAAGAAAATTCTTCCTAATATCTAACCTAAACTACTTGTAACTTCGCATGCCATTAACCGGTGCGTCTTGTCCATATGGGTTTTTGGGGCTTCACTATTGCTTGGGGAAGGGACAGCCTGTTATTGGGTTAGATTCCAGAGGGTTTTCAGAGGTTCTCACCTGCTATGTCTTGCTGTAATAAATTTGTTTAGTTGGGAAGAAGATAATATATCCTGCCCTTCCTGGTCCCCTCCTTCAATCTTCCTGTCCTTCTTCCCATTTGGGGCTCTGCCTCCCCTACACCCCACCTAACGCCAAACAACAGTGTTGAAACCCGATCTTCTGGGTGTGGTTCTGGTATGGTTAGATTTATCTTGGCCTTTCAAAATGTGGTAGACACGTTCGGACGTCAGTTCGTCCTACTTTGCTTAGGCCATAGTGGGACTGGCCTAGACTCTTGCCTGACCCTGGGTTACCTTGCCTCCCGGTGCCATTTCTTCTCTCACTGGTTTGTAGTCATGATGGTTCAGACTACTGTCTCTCCCTCTCTCCTTAGGTGCCTGGTGGATCCAATCCAATCCAGAGACAACGGAGATCCACAGCTCTATATCAGGTGAGTATTTTAGCCCTCTTGGGCTCGGTTCTTCTCAGAAGCCGCTTCCTAGGGCTGTCACCACTTTCCTTCAGTGAGGCTTTGCTCCTCTTCCAGCCACTCTGTGCCCACCGGGAAATCCACTTCCAGCCCCCCCTGCCCGTCAGGGCGGAAAGCCCTGCCCACGGAAAGCCCTGCCTGTCAGGGCTTTTAGTCCCCCTTCAAGGGGTCACCCAGCAAATCAGCACTGGCATGCTGTTATGATACGCACCCATGCCAGCATAGGAGCTGGTCCCAGATTCTCCCAGGCTGGCTGCTCTCTTTTTTTTTTTCTTTTTCCAGCACGGCATTTTTCCCGGCTGCAGCTCCATTCCTGCCGCTCTTTTGGCTCAGCATGGCCTCTGGTTGGCTCCGTTTCTCTTTCTCTTTAGGTGAGTCTTACCCCGTGGCCTTGTTCCTGCCACACTACCCTTGCTGCAATTTCAGACCATTGCTCCTTGTTCTGTCATCTGCCACAGTTTAGCTCCATCCTCTTTTGAACCCCCCTTCAGGTAGTTGAAGGCTGCGATTAAATCCCTTCAGTCTCCTCTTCTCTAGACTAAATAAGCCCAGTTCCCTTAGTCTTTCCTCATAAGTCATGACCCCCAGCACCCTCACCATTTTTGTTGCCCTCTGCTGGACCCTCTCCAATTTGTCCATATCCTTTCTGTAGTGGCCAGTAGGCCTGTGTGAATAGGGAAGTATTCGATTCGGATTTGGCTGATTCAGAGGACAGTGATTCAATTCAGAGATTCAGATCACTGTCCTGAATTGATTCAGCCAAATCAGCTTCAAAAGATTTGGCACTGATTCGGACAGATTTGGTGATTCGGGTCAGCCAGGGAGAGGCAGGCATAGCTAGGCGGCTCCTCCAACTGTGCCTGCCTCTCCCTGGGTGGGGGGAGCTGTGGGAGAAGCCCCCATGGCTGCCCTGCCCAGCCCCATCCCACGCTTGGCCCCAGCCTAGTCCCGGCACTTAAAAAAAAAAAAAGCCCCACACTCACTTGCTGCAGAAGTGGCGATGGGGACCTCTGGCCACTCATGGCAGAGCACCCACACACAGCACGGGGCAGTGGGGGGGCAGCAGGGATTGCCCCCCCACTTGGCACCTGCATGGCAGCTGCCCCATGGTGTGGGTGCAGCATAACTTGGCAGGGTGTGGCGTGCTGCCTGGGTACTGGGTCTGCTGGATCTGAGCAGTGCCAGGCTCTGGCTGATGGCTGGAGCCGCCCCAGCTCCCAGATAGCAGGCAGTTCCCTGCTAAGCCATGCTGCACCCACATCATGGGGCAGCTGCCATGCAGGTGCCAAGCGGGGGGGTGATCCCCACTGCCCCCACTGCCCCACGCTGCATGGGGGGGCTCTGCCACAAGCTCTCAGAGGCCCCAATCCCCGCTGCCAAAGCTGGTAAATATGGGGCTTTTTTTTTTTTTAAGGTGCTGGGACTAGGCTTGGGCTGGGCAAGGAATGGGGCCAGGCAGGGCAGCCATGGGGGTTTCTCCCATGGCTCCTCTGGCTATGCTTGCCTCTGCCCCGGTGTGGGGAGCCACAGGGGCTATGCCCTGCTTCTGCTTCCCAGCTGGGTGGCAGCTGGGTATAGCCCCTGCTCTGAGTGCTGTTGCGCCCATATCAGTGCTGGGACCAGGGGCTCTGTCCTGTTGCCGCTTGCCAGCCAGCACAGAAAGCACAGGATGTGGGCATGGCAGCACTGGGAGCAGGGGCTATGTCCTGCTGCCACTTGCCCCCTTCCTCCTGGAGTGAGCTGCGCCCAAATCCCGGCCCCACTGTGTCCACCCCAGCTGGGCAGCTTGTCCCAGTCCCATCCCCAATCCTTCCCTCCCCCATGCCCCTTCCCGCTCCCCTCCTGGAACTTTTACTTGGTCTCCCAATTCAATTAGAATTTGGAGATTTGGTCTCTGAATCAGGCTAAATCTCCTCCAGATGGAATCAGTACCGAAGCTT
Organism: Alligator sinensis; assembly: GCF_000455745.1. Classification (NCBI taxonomy): domain Eukaryota; kingdom Metazoa; phylum Chordata; order Crocodylia; family Alligatoridae; genus Alligator; species Alligator sinensis. Next base: position 457,963 of record NW_005842499.1, on the reverse strand, counting down.
CACACAGCCCTAGTGGCCAGACCAAAACTGAACACAGTACTGCAGATGTGGCCTCACCAGTGCTGAACAGAGGGGAAGAATCACTTCCCTTGACCTGCTGGCAACACAGAAACCAATGCAGCCCAGTATGCCGTTAGACTTCTTGACAGCAAGGGCACATTTCTGGCTTATATTCATCTTATTGTCCACTATAACCCCCAAGTCCTTTTCTGTAGAGCTTCTGCCCAGCCAGTCACCACCCAGCCTGTACTGGTGCCCAGGACTGTTCCATCCTAAGGGCAGGACTTTGCACTTGTCCTTATTGATCCTCATGAGATTTCTTTTGGCCCTCCAACATCCTCCAACTTGCCTAGGTCACCCTGAATCCTAGCCTACCCTCCAGAAAAATACTGCACCCCCCAGGTTGGTGTCATCTGCAAACTTGCTGAGGGTGCACACTATGCCATCTTCCAGGTCATTGATGAAAACATTAAACAAAACCGGCCTCAGGACCAACCCTTGGGGCACGCCACTTGATATCAGCTGCCAACTAGACATCGAGTCATTGATCACTACCCTCAGCCTGATGCTCCAGTCAGGTTTCTACCCACCTTATAGTCCATTCATCCAGTTTGTACTTCCTTAGCTTGTCTGTGAGCATGTTGTGGGAGACCATATCAAAAGCCTTGCTGAAATCAAGGTATACCACATCTACTGGTCTCCCTGCATCCATAGAGCCCGTCATCTCATCCTAGAAGGCAATCAGGTTGGTCAGGCATGACTTGCCCTGGTGAATCCATGCTGACTGTTCCTAATCACCTTCTCTTCCTCCAAGTGCTTACAAATGGATTCCTTGAGGATTTGCTGCATGATTTTTCTAGGGACTGAAGTGAGGCTGACTGGTCTGTAGTTTCCTGGAACCTCCTTTTTCCCTTTCTTACATATATGCACTATGTTTGAGAGATCCAGGACCTCTCCTGATTGCCATTAGTTTTCAAAGATGATGGCCAATGGCTCTACAATTTCATCAGCCAACTCTCTCAGCGCCCTTGGGTGCATCCTGTCTGTCCCCAGAGACTTTCATAGATTCATACATGCTAGGGGTTGGAAGGAACCTCATGAGATCATCAGGTCCAGGCCCGCTGCACTTGGGCAGGAAAGACTGCTGGGGTCAGATAACCCCAGCAAGGTGAGAGTCCAGACATTTTTTGATTTCCAGAGTAGGTAATTGTACCACCTCTGAGGGAGTCTGTTCCAGACCCTGAATACTCAAACCATAAAGAAGTTTTTCCTTATGTCCAATCTAAAGCAATCCTCTAGCAATTTGTGACCATTATTCTTTGTCTTCCCCTGGGGTGCCTTGATGAACAGTTGCCCTCCCAGGCCCTGATGTGCGCCCCTCATATACTTACAGGCTGCCACCAAGTTCCCTCTAAGTCTTCTCTTCTCCAGGATGAACAGTCCCATGTCTTTCAACCTCTCCTTATATAGCCTGCTCTCCAGATCTCTAATCATATGCATAGCCTTCCTTTGATCTCTCTCAAGCTTCTCAACATCCTTCTTGAAGTGTGGTGCCCAGAACTGGACGCAGTACTCCAGCTGCAGCCTCACCAAAGCTAAGTAGAGCAGGAGGATGACTGACACCTTTAGTCTTGTTTGAGATGCATGCCAGTGTCTTATTCGCTTTGCTGGCTACAGCATCACATTGGTGGCTCATGTTCATTCCGTGGTCTATCATGACCCCCAGGTCTCTTTCAGTTGTGGTGCTATCAAATGTAGCACCACGGAGCCTGTAAGTGTATTGCAGATTATTTTCCCCTGATGGAGCATTTCTCGGTGTTAAACATTATCAGGTTTTGATCCGCCAACCTGGCAAGCCTGTCCGTGTCAGTCTGTATCCTCAGCCTGCCCTTCAGCGTGTCTGCACTCCCGCATAATTTGGTGTCATCCGTGACTTGTATTTGTCCAGCTTTTCACAGATTCACAGAAGTTTAGGGCTGGAAGGGACCTCATGAGATCATCAGGTCCAGCCCCCCTGCTCTCAGGAAAGACTGGTGGTATCAAATAACCTCAGCAAGGTATGAGTCCAGTTTCCTTTTGAAGATTTCCAGGGTAGGTGCCTGCACCACCCCTGCTGGGAGTCTATTCCAGAGTCTGGTCACAATAACAGTTAAGAAGTTTTTCCTTATATCTAGTCTGAAACCTTCTTCTAGGAGTTTATAACCATTGCTCCTGGTTTTTCCCTGGAACACTTTGGTGAAAAGTTGTATGCCTAGCCCATGATGCTCTCCCCTGATATATTTGTAAGCTGCCAACAAATCCCCCCCAAAGTCTTCTCTTTTCTAGGCTGAACAGTCTCATATCTTTCAGCCTCTTCTTGTATGGCTTGCTCTTCAGGCCTCTAATCATAAGAGCAGCTCTTCTCTGGACTCTCTCAAGCTTCTCCACATCCTTCTTGAAATGCAGCACCCAGAACTGGATCCAGTACTCCAGCTGAGGCCTCACCAACGCTGAGTAGAGCAGAAGAATAACTTCCTTAGTTTTGCTTGAGATGCATCAGTTGATGCATGCCAGCATATTGTTTGCTCTGTTAACTGTAGCATCACACTAGTGGCCTTTTGGACGTGGCGCTTGCTAGAGTAGCACCACCAAGCCTGTACATTTGTTGCAGATTTTTCCTCCCCAGATAGAGCACTTTACACTTCTCAATGTTGAACAGCATCTGGTTCTGGTCCACCCAACTAACTAATCTGTCTAGGTCCACCTGCATCGTCAGTCTACCCTGATGCGTGGCTGCACTTCCCCAGAACTTAGTGTCATCAGCGAACTTTGCCAGTGCACTTTTCACCCCCACATCCAGATCATTGATGAAGATGTTGAAAAGCACTGGTCCAAGTACTGAATGCTGGGGCTCCCTAGTGGCTACCTTCCGCCAGGTCAACACAGATCCGTCTGTTAGTATTCTCTGGGTCTGACCCTGCAGCCAGTTTCCCACCCATCTGACTGTTGAATCATTGAGCCCATAGTTCCCTAGTTTTACCCTGAGAGCCTCATGGGACACCAAGTCAAAGGCCTTCCTAAATTCAAAGTAAATGACATCAACCTCATCTCCCTTATCCAGGTGGTGAGTAACCTGGTCATAGAAGGAGATAAGGTTAGTCAGACATGACCTACCCATGACAAAACTGTGTTGGCTATTGTTCAGAATTTTGCCTTCTACTAGCTTATCATGTATGGACTCCTTGAGAAATTTTTGAGGATTTTTCCTGAGTTTGAGGTCAGGCTGATCAGCCTGTAGTTCCCTGGGTCCTCTCTCCTCCTGTTCTTGAAGATGGGCACAACAATGGCCCTCTTCTGGGACCTTTCCTGAGCACCATGAATTCTTGAAAAGGTTTGCCAGCGGTCCTGCAATGACTTTGGCTATAGTTTGTTCAGCACTCTCAGATGGAGTTTCTAAATAGTCCCTAACCTGTTCTTTCACCACTGTTGGCTGCTCACCTCTTCCCCAAACTGTGCTGCCTGGTTCAGTAGTCTGGGAGTTGACCTTGCCTGTGAAGACTGAGGCAAAGAAGGCATTGAGCACTTCAGCTTTTTCTTCATTCTCTGCCACAAGGTTGCCTCCCCCATTCAGTAAGGGACCCACACTTTCCCTGATCCTCCTCTTGCTACAGACGTACTTGTAGAAATCCTTCTGGTTACCCTTCACATCCCTTGTTGGCTGCAACTCAAATTGTGCTTTAGCTTTCCTGACTTCATCCCTGCATGCCTGAGCTATCCTTTTATACTTCTCCCTAGTTATTTGTCCAAGTTTCCACTTCTTATAAGCTTTCTTTTTGTAACTTAGTTTACTGAAGAGTTGCCTGCTAAGCCAAGTCAGTCTTCTGCCATACTTGCTTGTCTTCCTGCACATTGGGATGGTTTGTTCCTGAATTCTCAGTAAGGCTTCCTTAAAGTATTGTCAGCTGTTCTGGACTCCTCTCTCCCTCAGACTGGCTTCCCAGGGGATCCTGCCCATGAGTTCCCTGAGTGAGCTGAAGTTTGCTTTTCTGAAGTCAAGGGTCCTTACCCTGTTGTTTTCCATCTTTCCTTTCCTCAGGATCCTGAACTCAATCATCTCATGGGCACTGCTGCCCAAGTTCTCATCCACTACTATATTCCCCACCAATTCATCCCTGTTTGTGATTAGCCAGTCAAGAAGAGCACAGCCCCTAGTTGGCTAATGTAGCACTTGCAGAAGGAATTTGTCCCCAATACTCTCCAAAAACTTCCTGGATTTACTGTGCACTGCTGTATTAGCCTCCCAGCAGATGTCAGAGTGATTGAAGTCTCCCATCAGAGCCAGGGCTTGTGATTAGGAAACTTCTGCTAGCTGTTTGAAAAAAATCCTCATCCACCACTTCCTCTTGGTCTGGTAGTCCACCCTTGTTGCTCTCCCCTCTAACCTTAATCCAGAGATTTTCAACAGGCCTATCTCCAGTTTCATTCTGGAGCTCTGAGCAATCATATGGCTCTTCTATATAAGTGCAGCTCCTCCTCCTTTTGCCACACTTTCTGGGCATTCTTTTTTTCCAGGAGGACTTACTGGCCCTAGAACTTTGCAAGGGCAGTAGCAAGACTGTTTGTTCTTTCCTGTAAGTAGTTCTGTACATAAGTTCCTGTAAATAAAGTGTTATTTCCATACCACAACCCTCATTAAGATAAGATCAGGAGCTCACTTGCTGTTTCAGTTACAAGCTAGCACGCTCAGTGAATTGCTATGGCAGTGAGAGGTTTAACTCAATATTTTTGCATGCTGAGCCAGACAAGTTGCCCCTTCTTAACAGCTGCATGGCATGTACAGTGTCTCCAGGAGTGCTCTTTTTCCAGTGAAAAAAACCAGCTTCCCTGCTTAATGCACATAATATCTATCTTGGGCAACTGATTTGGGGGGAAGAGGGGAAGGTGTGTGGTCTATATGAGGAAATAAGGCACCCGCCATACTAGTACCTAATACTATATACACAGCTAATTAATAAATTGTGCAATTACTTTTTGCTGACTGTAATCCCATCTTCAGTTTCAAGGGGATACCTTCTGTTCTAAACTGCCAGCCACTGTTTCTGGGCACTCTTTCATCAGCTGGCATGTTTCATTCAAAGAGTGACTTTTGGGTAAACTCTGGGGTTTTATAAATAGATGATAATGTCATTCTATAGGAACAGGGGAACCACAGCAAAGAACCTCTCTCAGGAGGAGAGACTCTAGTTTCAGCATTTGAATTTAAGGGCAGTTAGTTGTGGGTGACATGGTTGTGATGAAATCCTTTGTATGAGACTTACACAAAAGCAAGCAGATTAATTCAATCACTAGAAAAGAACTGAAACTCAGCAGTAGATGAAACATGGAGGATGAATTATTGTAAAAGAAAGAAAAATGAGGAAGATAAGGTGGGAAAAGATGACTTTACAAAATGTACAGCAAGAATGAAATGCAAAGAGGGAATTTGCCAAGCAGCCATTGCCTGCTTCTACATTCTGCGGGCCTGTTGACTCCACTGGAACTACTCAGGTAAGAAATCATTACTGGAATAATTACAAGTTTATAAGATCAGGCTCTGTATTAATAAAACTGATTGGGTTCTTCAAAACATCCTGAGGGAATTAGGCACCAAAATCCTTTTGAATTTGATGGGGATCAGGAGCCTACTTTCCTTAAGTCCCTTTAAAAATTTTATCCATGGCCAGCTAACTTCGTTTAAGAACTAGCCAGATGAGTATGAACAGAAAAAATAGGCCATTTCCAAAATAATTCTTGCACACCCAAAACATGACTTGGGTGGATTCTAGACAAACAAACCCTAGAGGCACCCTGGAATCACTGTGGCCATACCTGCTTGACCTGAAAGCTCCCTAGATACCGTTTTTCTTCACCAACTGCTTAGTTCCTGCCTAAGCAGGATCTTTGAAAACGGATCTTTGAAAACTCTTGGCGCTCTGGTGTAGTGCCCGAAGACTGGAAGAAGGCCAACGTGGTGCCTATCTTCAAGAAAGGGAGGAAAGTGGATCCGGCTAACTATAGGCCCATCAGCCTGACTTCTATCCCGGGGAAGATCTTAGAAAAGTTTATTAAAGAGGCCATCCTTAATGGACTGGCCGATGCCAACATCTTAAGGGATAGCCAGCACGGGTTTGTTGCGGGTAGGTCTTGCTTGACCAATCTCATTTCCTTCTACGACCAGGTGACCTATCACCTGGACAAGGGAGAAGAGATTGATGTCATATATCTTGACTTCAAAAAAGCCTTCAATCTGGTGTCCCATGATCGCCTCTTGGAGAAACTGGCCAATTGTCGCCTTGGGTCCTCCACGATCTGCTGGCTGGAAAATTGGCTCCAGGGTCGGACCCAGAGGGTAGTAATCGATGGAAGTCACTCATTGTGGTGTCCTGTGACCAGTGGGGTCCCCCAAGGCTCTGTCCTTGGACCCATACTGTTCAACATCTTCATTAATGATGTGGACACTGGAGTCAGAAGCGGACTGGCCAAGTTCGCCGATGACACCAAACTTTGGGGCAAAGCATCCACGGTACCACATTTTGGAGCCAATTGCTTTAGAGAATAAGTGTGTTTTTAAAAACGGATTAAAATAGATTTCTGCAATGGAGGAGCAGGGAGTGCACAATGCATCCATAGATGCTTCTCAAGCAAATCCCGGGACGTCATTCTCCCCCTGTACTCGGCCTTAGTGAGGCCGCAGCTGGAGTACTGTGTCCAGTTTTGGGCTCCACAATTCAAAAAGGATGTGGAGAAGCTTGAGAGAGTCCAGAGAAGAGCCACGCGCATGATCAGAGGTCAGGGAAACAGACCCTACGATGACAGGCTGAGAGCCCTGGGGCTCTTTAGCCTGAAAAAGCGCAGGCTCAGGGGTGATCTGATGGCCACCTACAAGTTTATCAGGGGTGACCACCAGCATCTGGGGGAACGTTTGTTCACCAGAGCGCCCCAAGGGATGACGAGGTCGAATGGTCACAAACTACTTCAAGATCGTTTCAGGCTGGACATAAGGAAGAACTTCTTTACTGTCCGAGCCCCCAAGGTCTGGAACAGCCTGCCACCGGAGGTGGTTCAAGCGCCTTCATTGAACACCTTCAAGATGAAACTGGATGCTTATCTTGCTGGGATCCTATGACCCCAGCTGACTTCCTGCCCTTTGGGCAGGGGGCTGGACTCAATGATCTTCCGAGGTCCCTTCCAGCCCTGATGTCTATGAAATCTATGAAATCTATGAAAGCATCTCCTAAGATTCAGAAACCAGGTGGAACAGTGCCTAAGTACCTTAGAAACCTTGAAGTATGCCTAGCATACACCAACTACACTGAATTCAGCAAAAAAACCACAGCAGCCATAGTCACTTCCATTCAAAAACAGCAGAAGGAATTAACATTTTAGATAAGAGCCTAGGGGTTAGAGCACTCACAGAGTGGAAGATATGGGTTATAGAGCCTCAGCTTGAGGGGATACAAATCCATATGATCTACCTCTCAGGAGTGTCCAAACCAATAGGGACATAGAATGGGCAGAGGAGAGGGCATTAAATGCAAGAGTAATGGAACCAGAAGGTGAGCACACAGAAGAGAACCTGACTTCAGTTAGGGCACTCAGCAAACTCAGGGGAAAGTTCTGGGTTCTGGTCTATGTCTCCATATTATTTCTGAATTTTTTATGGGTTTTTTTTATGAAAGTTTGACTTTCAGCCATTATTTTCTACCAGGAATTCACAACCAGGACAAATTCATTTAGCCCTTTGTCATAATATAGTAAAACAAGGCCAGTACTGTCTGTTCTTCCATTGCAAAGAACTTAGAAAGACCACAATAGGTCAGAATGTTTTTAACACTATAGATTCCTATTTGCTTCTGCCATGTTTGTACACCTAACAATGGTAACATTGTGTGGCATCCCACAGCACTCTTGAAATGATCTCAAGGCACTCTGATTGAGGATCACTAGCATAAGCAGTCCAGGCAGGAGGGACCAGTACTGTCTGAACCTGAATTTCAGTTACCTGCCCAGGTCCAAATGAAACACCCCACACATTCTGCCTGCACATGATATCTCTGATGAACCGACATGCTCCACATTCACCTGCTCTAACTTTATACTGCATAATCGCAGGTAATCAAACCTTTTGTCTTTGCAGTTAGTTATTGCTTTTCCAGGGACAGTGTCAACCGTTGGCCACTTCTACACAGCAAGATTTAAGTATTAAGTGTAAAAGATTAAACCACTCATAGGTTCAAAATGTAACATGTGCTTGTCATGTTTAGATCAACAAGGCAGTTTATATCTTACTGTTACCAGAAGCTCATTGGAAGGAAGTTGTACAACACTTAAAAAGATGAACCAAATAGATATGCATCTGATCGCTATTACAGAGAAAAGTCTCTCTTAGCTATGACTCTCCCTAGCAGAGTCTAGTTAAAAGGAACATGTGGGCAAATACTGTCCATGTGGATGGGCTTACTCTGTGAGTGTGAGCAGTGATGGGTAAGACTATTCCTAAGTAGTGACATGTAAGTTTTCCAGCTCCACTCCACGCCCTGCCAACCATCTCCCAGTTTATTGTCAGTGTTACTGCACAAACATACAACTCCACCTCCTACATGATTAGGTGTCTGAGGCCTTTCAATGAAAGCCAGTGTTGCTGACAAAGAGTGATAAGCAAATATTACATCCTCTTAAAACAACAGGTGCCATTAAATAAGACCTTTATTTTTTTCCCCCTTTCGTTGTTCATTTGACAGCCAAGGAGGCAATAGGTGAGCTGAGCACAGGAACTGGGGAGGCAGAGGTGAAGCAAGGCTGGTTGTGCTCTACCTTTGCACCTCCCAGCTTCTGGGTGCAGGGGAACTGGAGAAGATCATGATATAACCTCAAGGGCTACCTCATCTTATGCTCCATGTGAAAAATCCCATGGGATAGTACAGCAGCCCATCATTTCTGGACTTTGCTGCCTTGCCTAATACTCCGCCAGAGTTCCACAGCACTGGGGGTTTTGCAGGAGTATCCCACAGCTCCATATCCCATGGGGGACTCAGTCATGCCAGAAATATTCCCTGATGACTGGTTTTGTGTTAGGACTCCTTTGAAGTTGAAAGTTGATAGATAGATACCATACAAACGAAGAAGAAGGGCTCCTTTGTGACCGTTGACCCAGCAAGTTGGCCAGAATCCAGAATCATGCCCAATGCTTCCTCAGAACAAATCCAACAACAGTGATAGTGATGCAAGTTCCCCCAGCCTGCTCATTTGCTGGCACTGGCTGAGAAATGGTTTGGTGACCTATCCTGCTAGCTGTGCAGGGTGTTAGTGTTTTTGGCTGACAGGTAAGCACTGCCATGATTGGTGCAGTTTGTGACAGTTTGACCAGAAATACTCAAATGGCAGTGGAAACTATACCCCTAGGTTGGTCATCAACATTTGGCATCTGAAAAATGCTGCTAATTAGAACATTTTTGACTAATCCTGTATTAGATAACAGTCCATCAACACTGCAACTGAGTAACCCCTCCACCTTCAGCTGCAAGTCTGTTGCTCAGTCTCAATCAGGTCTGTAAATTATTTCACAACTATACTCCAGGAGTCAGATAGCCTTTCAGCCATTATTTTCTCCCAGGAATTCACTCCCAGGACAAATTCATTTTGCCTTTTGTCCTAATACAGTAAAACAAGAGCTTTTACTTGGGGAAATGGATGGCCTAAGTATCTAGAAAGACTCTATAAAGAGTCTTCTGCCTCTAGATTATGACTTCAATTATCTACAGGTTCTCAGTGATAGAAGATATTGCCACCTGATGCAGAATCACCCAAACTCCTATAAAATGAATTAAGTTAAATGAGACTGGTGTGTTCCCAGAATACTTTTTGGTTGCTCTGATCCCCATCCACCTCATAATCTAAACAGGGAAGTCAAGAACTGAACAGACCATTGAGAATGAATTCTTATCCCCTTGTCATCACTCCCACCCTTCACCTCCCTCAAAGATCCTACCATATCAAATATGTTTGAGGATGAAGAAGGAAGCTTGCACTGCTGCTGCCACTGTGGGGCTCATTCCTTGGGGAAATGGAAGACTAGTCCCAAAGCTGTCCAAGCAATTCTAACCCTGGTCCTAGCCTCTGTTCTCAGCTTTGTCCAAGCTAAACCCTACGCGATAACTCTCCAGGGTTGGAAAGGAACTTCATAAAGTGTAGCTGGGCCTTTTATGTAACTTCTATTCCCTAAAGCAGAGATTGGTTGTTGGGAAGCAGTTGTAAGCTCCTAACTTCCAAGACACAGTTTAGTTTTTCTCAAGTCTAGCACTAGAATGCTTACAACCTCTTACTGTTTCAGTGCTCTTTCATCTACCAATCTCAGCACATTTCCAAACCTTCTGCTTTTGTTCAAGTACTATGAATGGAAATATAAACTAGATCTGCTAGTTTCAGGCTGAGATCTTCCTTTGCACAGTACTAGGGAGAACGGTTGTATCAGGGACATAGACTTCATAGACTTCATAGACATCAGGGCTGGAAGGGACCTCGGAAGATCATCGAGTCCAGCCCCCCGCCCAAAGGGCAGGAAGTCAGCTGGGGTCATAGGATCCCAGCAAGATAAGCATCCAGTTTCATCTTGAAGGTGTTCAATGAAGGCGCTTGAACCACCTCCGGTGGCAGGCTGTTCCAGACCTTGGGGGCTCGGACAGTAAAGAAGTTCTTCCTTATGTCCAGCCTGAAACGATCTTGAAGTAGTTTGTGACCATTCGACCTCGTCATCCCTTGGGGCGCTCTGGTGAACAAACGTTCCCCCAGATGCTGGTGGTCACCCCTGATAAACTTGTAGGTGGCCATCAGATCACCCCTGAGCCTGCGCTTTTTCAGGCTAAAGAGCCCCAGGGCTCTCAGCCTGTCATCGTAGGGTCTGTTTCCCTGACCTCTGATCATGCGCGTGGCTCTTCTCTGGACTCTCTCAAGCTTCTCCACATCCTTTTTGAATTGTGGAGCCCAAAACTGGACACAGTACTCCAGCTGCGGCCTCACTAAGGCCGAGTACAGGGGGAGAATGACGTCCCGGGATTTGCTTGAGAAGCATCTATGGATGCAAGCCAGCGTTTTGGTCGCTTTACTAGCCGCCGCATCGCACTGCAGGCTCATGTTCATCTTGTGGTCAAGG